>NC_037601.1:1713386-1948885 GCF_003073045.1 Pomacea canaliculata
ACTTCTTGCTGATGACATTGAACCTCGGGTGTTGACTGTCACATTAACCGGGAGGGCCACGTCCCAATAAGGACTTCTCCAGGAAGAAAAACAAAGGGCCTTCTCAAAAGAAACAAGCTGCGAAACCTATGGCTATGAAAAGGTCTAGCACAAAAAAGCAACAAGTTATTGAGAGTGAGACCGCCAGATGGTCACCCACGACAGCATCACAACTAAAATGGAGATAAAGATTGAGAGAAGTTGACAGCTTCACTTACCTCTTTGGAGTCCAAATATTTTGGCAAACAGCATGCGGGATTGTCGGTAGGTGGAGAGTGTCGAGCTGCGCGACTGGCGGAAAGCCAGCCCGGCGCATCGCCTCACTACAGAGCAATGGAGGCAAAGGACTATGCAAGCCAGAAGATTCATTAGCTGAGGAATACTTAAGTCAATATGAAAATGATCAGACCTCCTTTACGGATCAGAGATCTTGGAAGACTGGAAGCCCAAACCATCTTAGTATACTGAAGCTTTGGAACGTCTCCGAATAATCAGAGGTGCTATAGTGCCTATCACTCTAACATCTTTTGGCCCATCAACACGCTATCCACCTATACGAAGAACCCACCGATAGAAGGTGAAAGCGAGTCCATTCACCACGCAGGGTCAACGAAGGCGTTTGGTCGTGGATTGGGACATGGTGCTCGCCAGCAGACAGCAGACCTTTCTAGAGTCGCCCTATCTGTATGGACTTCTTCCTAGACGGTCCAGAAACGAGCCGGCCCAAAGGAACTTGGAGAAGAATCATGGTAAAGAGTTAGGATAGAAAAGGGAATAGGCTGGACATGGGGTCCCACCTAGCAGCGTGTTTTCAGCCGATCGGACATCGTGGCGGACTCTGGTTGAGGCTCATTAATGGTGCAACCTGATGCACACAGAGAGGATATGATAGATATGAATATATGGATCATCTAAGTCTGCAACATGACTTTCAAATGCCTAACGCATGCTGTCAGTTTCCAGACTGTCTAACTGTACGATTGGCGCAAACATCCTGTCATTAACACGCTGAATTGGCTTGGGAACCAATTTTAAACTCCCCCTCCTCGCATGCTTCTGCGCAGTTCCCCTCCCACCCTTTTGCAGCCTCAAAATACGAGAATGTCTGACATTTGAATCGTTCTGCTTGGTAATAGCAAGTGGGTATGGTATGAAGGTGGAGGTGAGCGTGTTTGATCGATCAAATACAGATTCCTTCCTATTAAATCAAAGTAATATTATGTCTCCAGGAACGAAACGTCCTTATAAATGAACGAATCTTTTGCGAGGCTTCATGAAAATGGAGCCCGGTAAAAAACCCAAGATTTCTGACTGCACGCCCCAAGCCCTGATAAGTCGCTTCAGGGTCATACAGGTTAATTGTTCCTGGAAAAGCATTAAACTCGTGATCATCTTCATATGCCATTTGATTTTTTTTCTGCCAGATGCTATCTCTTCTATCTTTCTCTATCGTCTTACTCTACCTAATCCTTTTCAGTTTGTGTTGTGGTCTCTTTCGGTCTCTTCGCCCGACGAGCGGAGCGGCACGCACCTGCACAGCCTATAGATAAAAATGGTTCCTCTAGGTGTACAAAAATTGAGGGATCAATATTATGTCTGACGATTTGATGGAGTCTCCTGGGAGACTGAATGCCCATATCTTTATACTTCTGGTGTGTGTGAGAGAGAGAGGACGGAAGCGAGGGAAGGATAGTGTGCGTGTGTGCGTGCGCGCACGTGTCTGTTTTTTTACTTTTGTTCTCCTTGGGTGATCGGATTATTCAGCCAGTAGGCTTGTGTTTTGGTGCTTTGTTGGCGATTTGACCATTGCTGCCCATGCTTTCATTAATTTTTTTTCCAGGCTAAATTTCGCTTATGTGTACTTGGGATTAGAGATTGAAAATTTATAATTCCATTAACACTTTTTTCTAAGTGTTTATTGTCGGTATTTTTCCTTCACTTGAAGAGTTTCTTATGATGAAGTTCTCTTTCGAGCGCCCGGCTGGAATGAGGGCAGGTAACTAGAGTATCTTCTTAGTACTTCCTTGACTATATCCCGCAGTTTATCTTTTGATTATCCTAATCAAGGAAGTCTTTTTCTTGCGTTAGATCTTCTTTCATCTTCGGGTTTTGTTGTCAATTATTGTTATACACCACTTTTGTTAAATTTTATTAATAACTTTTATAATAAATTCCCACTTATTTTTGTTTGTTACAGGTTTTAAGCATATTTGATTTTATGTTAGCCTTTGATTTTTATTGAAATCCGTGGGAATCATAACCTACAGCATCCTCCCTCGCAACAAAATGAATTGGCCGGTATCGATCAGGGTAGGGAACATATCTAACAAACTGCGATATCTGGTGATCGAGGAGTAGAACACAACCTTTGGGTAAATATTAACAAGAGTAACAAGGTCTTGCCTAGGCGTGGGGCAACACAGCTGTTATTCGATGGAATATACGACTGAAGAATCCCTATCCTAAATGCTGGCGTAAACGTCAACAATTTCCACTCAGAACTGATTGGATGACGATTCAAACAGGAAGCAGTTCTCGAGATATATGTAAACCAAGATAAAAAATCGCCGAAGGAATGCCCGAAAGATACCTCATACTCTGTGAAGGCTTGTCAGAACGCAGACCCGTTTCTAAAACAATATCAAGACACAAGAAGCTTTGGCTTAACTATATCACCATTATGCTTTGAAATACGAGAGTTGGAATCGAGATTATTTTAACTAAAGTGTACAGATAAATTCTTAACCAATAGCTTCTGAAGCACGGGTTCCCTATGTAAGAGACTGACATAGCTAACAGCCATGAGACCAGAAATCGCTTCAGCTAAGCCTGCTGCAAGCCACCTGAGACTGACCAGACAATGTCCCTCCAACCATTCAGCTCCTACCGAGCAATAGATTTAACAGCTTCGGGAGCTCCGTGTCTATATTTTAGTAACTCGCGTAGAGGAAGACAACGTCATAGAAACTCACCTGAATCCTGATCGCATTTGCAGGTAATGGTGCCTGTAGTCATAGTAATCAGCATCCGCTGATCCTACGAAAAGAGAGTGTCTTAGGATATGCCATACAGGATTCCAGCCAATATCAGGATTGCAATGCAACTAGACTGATGTACAGAAATACGCATTATAACAGGAACATTTCGTTTCTGGGGTTTTTTTCTAATCCATGCTGGTTCAAATTAGATCATGAATGTAAAATGTACAAATGCAAATGAAGCTCATTATGGAATAAAAGTGATCTGACGACTAACACAGTCTATCCCGCAAATCAAGCGATTGTAGAACGAAACAAAGAAAGAAATCGAACACAATATACTAAACAAAAATGAGAGAAAAGTAACAGTAACAGTACGAGTCCATCGCACAGACCTTTACGCTATTAGCTCGTCAAAAACAATCAGTCAAAATAAAATAAGCAAAATATGAATAAAACCGAAAAACCGAAAACAATAAACAAAAAACTCCCAACGCTTTCCACCATTCCTTCGTGATGCCAGGGTTGTTGGAATGGAGGTTTACATTAAGTGTTCTAAATGAAGGACTTGGAAAATAAATGAGTCAGACGTACCTGTAGCTGTGACACATAGGTCAGCCCGCCTTCTGAGCGCAACAAATATAGACGAACATGACGGTTATAATATAAAAAGTTACTTCTTAACGCAGAATAATAAAAGCTGCAGCCTACAGGACATGCAGACTGACAGAAGATTGATGGCTTTCACGTACATACCTGCGTGCATATTAACCAAAATATAGGACAGGTGGTTCGGTAGGCTAGATTTCCGCTTTTGAAAACCATTTATTTTCAGAGAGATGGAGGGTAGAATTCATATAAAGCTTTGTAAAATATAAAAAAATGCAAAGGCATAAACTCATCAAGATCGCCTGAGTTACTTCCGATTTAAAAATAAAAACCTGTACGCGACTTGTATACTTTCAGATTCTTTCTCAGAGAAGATCCGATTATAACTATAGCCTAAGATGCTGTGGAAACGACATAAATTTTAATTTAGTAAACTTGAAAACATGTATAGATTCTGCAAGATTGTACGACCAAGTGCTGTAAGAAACGGCGTAGAGACTTGATAACTTTGTCCGTTAGAACAGTTTATCATCATGGCACACACACATGTCGAGGAGACACCTATGTAAGTATAGTGCTTGCCGAAAGTAATGGGCACTCCTGAAGCAACAAGTGTGAGAGAAACATTGATGGGAAACAAAAGTGACCTGCCACAAACGACCATGTTCATAAAAAAATGGTTAAATGCTACTTTGAAGCCTTTACAACGATTTGCTGGCCAGAAGGAGAAGTCAACAGATTATTGCACTTTTGGTCTCGCTGTGACCGTAGTCTAAGTATACCGTGCTTCTTACTATATGCAGCTCAGGCAATGAACAAGATTATATCATGTCATAACTTTATATACGCTCAACAGGCCAGTTCCGTCGTTTGCAACACAGTAGCAAGTACTGTCATCCATTACCGCATACGTTATTCTAAAACACTGACATTAATATTAAAAAATATACATCTCATCTAGGCACCAACCCACCATCTACTAAAAACATTTCCTACAATCCAACCCGCTACCATTGATATAAACTACAAAAGCACTTCATGTTCGGGGATGTTATACAGATTGGAAAATCAGTTTTTAACGACTTTTTAAGCGGTCTGAATATTGGACAGAGGCAGGTTGTTGCAGACGACAGGACAACGAGAGAAAGGCCGTTGTCTCTGACTTCTTTCTGTCTTCTGTACTTCTACATTACTCCTCAATCATCAGGTGAAAAATCGACGACGTTTAGGTGTTTGTCAGGGCTTGTCACACGTGCTTGTTCAACATCATTCTCCAAACCTCCATCGAGACTCTTACCATGACCTCCGCATCCATCGGCCGGAGACGCTTGTGCGACTTGCGCTCTACAGACGCCATTGACCTGATGGCGGGCAGCAACAGTGAAGCTACAGGACCTCACAAAGAGGGACTCGTGCGAGGCCTCTCAAACACACTATAGTACAGGGCTAGTCCTCATTTATCGTTGTGGTCTGTACTGGCATCATATTTGTTTGCAATAGGAAATTCTGCTCATCCCTTCGCCCTTTGCTAGTATCACGTGTCATTCAGAAGACCAGCTCGCTTTACTGTGCTGTGGTGGAAAAACTGACCAGTCGACCTGTTTCTGCGGTTTCTTGGGGAATGAAGGTAAGCACAATAATATTTTGTCGCCGGGAATTAGAATAAGCACATAGGCTGCGTGTTCCCAGAGGGCAACAGGAGTGAGGGTCAATTCATTTCCTCTTCCTCTGCGCAGGCTGGCAAGGGAGGAAACCCAGCCCAGCAGGCAAGGCCATGAAGGAGTTACCCGAATTGAGAGACGCCATGACAGGAAGTAACCTGAGCTCGGTAACGCCATGACAGAGAGCAATCTGAACTGGAGCAGGTTGTGACAGGACCAGAAATGCGAAAAATTGCGTACGAACCCCTGGACTGAGAGAGGTTGACACGGAGGAATCAGAGGTAAAAGAGATTTTGACAGGGAGGAACCTGAACAGGAAGAGGTTATGATTCTGGGTAACTTGAACTCAGAAGTTATTATGGCGTAACCCAACGGGTAGACGCCATGACTGGGAGTAACCCGAACGCTAGGGACGACAGGACAAGGACAGGGAGACATGTGCAACCACATCATGATGAGGCTAAAACACTTGTAAGCAGACCTTGAGCAGAAGCAATATGTCATGACATGTGCAACCACATCATGATGAGGGCAAAACATCTGTAACCAGAGCTTGGCGAGAAGCGCTAGCTCATGACATTCGCAACCACATCGGACATCTGTAGCCTCATTACAAGAGATGGACGCCAGGCGATGATAGAGTGGCTCACTGTGGTCAGTACAATCATCAAAGTAACTTTAAGTTTGCCGTGTCTGTCAGTGTGTCATCCATTTGCTGACACTGATGTCTCTCGACTGTCGGCTCATTTGTAGTCCTTTATGAGCACCGAGCTCACCTTCACACGGGGAAATGCACTCTGCAAACTCCGTGCTTTGTAATAATAACGATGATGATGATGATGATGCTAATAATAATGATAATAACGCACCTTGTCTGGACACTGGTAATAGCAAGACTTCCTGTTTTACAGAATTCCTGACTTAGCCCCCAAGATGACTACCTGAGAATTGAAGCTTGTTAAGACTTTATTACCGAATGACCGTCTGGCTGAGAGTCTAAAATGGCCGTCTGCTACCCCGTGCCACAGAACTGTCTGGTACACGGCGGGTTTCCCCCTTAACATACCCGGACCTCCATTGTCATACAGGAACACCAACTCTGCGATGTCCACCCGGTCCACGGAAACTACCGTCTGCTCCAGGAAGCCCTTGAGTCATCAACATCCATTAGCTCCAGCAACAGACCAGTGTACACCATTTCCAGGTTACAAAAAGTGATTTCAGATGAAGACTGTCATCTAATATGAGAAATGGAATTGTTTTCTATTCAAACACGCTTCTTTGCCCGATACACTGCCAATCGTAGTTTTCATAGAAATGTTGTCGTCTGTGAGACCAGACGAAGCAAATTGCAAAGAAAAGGACCGTGAGGGCTTCTTGTTTACTGTTGTGTCACGTGTAGGCAGGGAGGTCAGAGGTTCTTCACTTCACACCAACGGTGGGCTTCACACCGGTGACATGACAGTAGTTAACAAACTTTCTTTTCTTGATGAGACTGCCGACTATTTTAAGCACCGAGACTACATAGCAACGTAGGTACAGATGTTGACAGATGCACATTCACACACACACACACAAGCACATACACATCAACATCATCGTCGTTGTCATCGTCGTCGTTTTCATCAGTTATAAACGTCATATCTTTTTTTTTCATTGACGTTGAAACACCAGACCATTACACTATTTCAGCAAATTGAGCAACCAGGCATTTCATTTCTTTCTAGGATGCTAAGCAGACAGTGCAATAAAATTATTGTCCATGTGTTCAGTCAGCAGATTAATTAATCAAGCACACAAGCAGTAATTACATGTTATCAACATTATTTACATGTCATGAAAAACATTTTACAATGATTGGTTTAACATGGATTCTTGAAGGATAAACAGTAGAGCCATTGGAGGAAAGGTTTTCTTTTGTTCTTCTAATATAGTGGTTAAAACACTGCAGTGAGAAACTCAGGGTTCAGATCTCGCCTCAGGACACTCTGTACCTGCCACCTGTCCGCAGGCCTGGGCGTCGGCTTTTCTCTGGTTACTCCATAGTGCGAAATCCAACTAACCATAACCACAATATAAACCTCAACACGAACCTCCCCCACCCCACTAGCCCATTGAAGGAACTAGAAGAATGTCCCTGACCCAGATGTACGAGTTGAGGAACTATTTTTGTGCTGTTATAACGAACACAGAGCGGAGCGATTTGTTGTGAAGGTAACCGACAAAACGTTAATGATACAGTCATGGCGACACGCCAATGGTTCCTACAATCAACACGTAAATATGGCAACTCCTTTCAGAGAGGAATTAGTTACAAAGCATTTCTCTATGAGCTGCGGAGCTCCAGCAATAGAATGTTCGAGAGATGTCGGTGACGGAGGTGCGATAAGTGTCGCTGGCGGATGCGTGGTTGAGTGTGAAGAGGCTGGACCTCACCTGAGCCGTCACACCTGAGTGCACGACTGGCGCTGCACTGTGCACGCTCTTGTCTATTTATAGTCGCCACGGATGCTATCGTTGGTCAGACGATGGTTTTGGCGCAATCACCGCAGTTTTGTCCATTGTGCCCCTCACAAAACAATTTTTATTTCGTTCAGCCAGAAGCTGTATTTAGCCCACAGGTGTATATGTAATATAGTGTTTTCTTTGCTTGCACCAATTCCCTTTCATGCTCGCAGTTGCCAAAAATCTGTTAGTCAACAAGATGCCAGTCTGAGGTCGTATTCAAGGAACAAAGGTAAGTCCAAGGTGTAAAAAAGAAGGAAACTATTCAATGAAAAACTTCTCGTCTTCAATAGTTCAGACTGGCTGTCCACATCCCGCGAATATTGCTTCATGATGCTTTATCCTGGGGAATCTTTGCCAGTGTTTGTATAAATTATAAGTACTGTCCCAGAGTTAAGGCAATATCAGAGAAGTCTGGACACCACTTTAAAGGTGCGGAGAAGATGCCTGTCTCTGATTTGCCCTCGTCCATGCAAACGGGCCCTGTACGTCAGTTCTACGTGATATTGCGTCTGAAAGCCGATCTGAGGTCTGCTTCACAGAAGGTGCTGCTCAGTCTTAGTTTGAATAATCGAATAGCACTCACACGTATCAACATACCAATGCCCAAACCTTACTTAATTACTTTACCAAAGCGGCGATTACAACAAAATAATTTCCACCAGAAAAACTCAGCATCTTAAGCTGTCCACCGAGCTTCCAAACAAGGGGGCAAATAAATGCAGCTCGGTAAACATTGGCATCATCACTTGTCCGCCGCGTGAATTCTCACTTGTTATCCTTGTACTTTCAGACTGATGTCGACTTTCTGTGTGCAGACAGGTTTCTCGATAATAAGCACAGAGTACAGGACAGAAATGCGAAAATAAACTTCACGGAATTGAGCTTTGATGAGAGAACGCGAGGTACAGACTGTCACACGCTGGCCCCACGCATGCATCCTGTAGCGACAGGATTGTTGTTCATACTGCATCTCACTCACACACGCACACACACACACACGAATACACAAGCACACAAAGCACGCACGCACGCACATTATGAACACTGGGCTTTACTTCAAGTTGAACCTCTACAGTCTACACGCTGAGTAAAACTGAAGCACGAGAATGAAGCCCAGCAATGTGGACATGTCTTGCCTCGCTCTCCAACTGTCAGTGTCTGGTCTTGTGAGCCAGGTGATCGCACAGAAAAAGGCTTTAAACTGTAATTGGGAAAATATGTAGTGTGACTACAAAAACAGTGAGTAGAACAATATCGTAAATCAAGAAATATCTCATCCAAATAATATTTACAAACTAATCAAATCAGTATGACATTTACAAACTGGCAAACATACACATATATCAAAAACATCAAAATAAACATATTTACAAAATGTCAAAATCAAATGACTTTCTGAAATGTTAGAATAATTATGATGCTTATAAATGTTATTTATATTTTTTAATATTCACAGACTACAAAAATACAGAAATAAAACGATAATTTAATGTTAGAGAGATAAAGACTTGAACCACAAAAGTAAAAGTTTGCTTTCCACGTGCAAACGTCGAACGCGGTGGTAAAACGAACTTCCGGTGATTTGTTCCCGTCACTACGTGGTGACGAAACTACGTCTTGGTGTGCTGGCGGTGACGGTTTGCTCCCATCACTACGTGGTGACGAAACTACGTCTTGGTGTGCTGGAATGTCTCTAGCAAGGGATGAGACAGCTTTGCCGTGCCCTGACATATCTCCCTTCTACGATCGCAAATCTCTGTCATGGGACGACAAATATCCTGCGATGACAAAGCTCGGTCACGTGATCATACATCTCTATTATGTCACCACCATATTGTGTCATTTTGGTGATGAATCTCATCATTAAGCGAAGATTAATGCGTTTTGTTATATGATCATTATCACATCATTCGCTTCTATAATTATATTTTGATAGAAGTGCGGCCTGTGAGATGACAAATCTGTCATTTCGCAAAGTGCTTCTTGTTGTGCCGGAAGTCAGGGGCTGGAAATCGGTGTGAAACAGAGCTACACCCACAACTCGGGGTGTGTTACCTCTCCTTACTACCTACAACCCTGGGTAGCAAGCCCTCACAGGCCTTGTCCTGGGTCTGAGCATGTGTCCGAGGAGGTAGCTATCTCTGAGGTAACTTTACTTCAAGACTACGGCCACTGGACCAAGAAGATGCAAGCAGTCCTGGCGGCTTTCCGTCCTCACCACCAGTGGCTGAGGCGGATGTGGTGACCTAGTTTCCTCCGTGTCAGGAGGATAAATCTCTATGTCAGTACAAATTCCGAAGGGAGAATCTGTATATTGCTATTCAAACATTCACGTCGTCAGCCGAGGAGCAGCGGAGGATTTAACAAAGAACACTAAATAGTTTATTGCCTTCACTTAGGCAGGTTTTTCACACCTCTCTCCCCCCCCCCCAAAAAAAACAACAAAAAAAACCGCTATACTGTTTTTACATTATAAGGCAGCAAGACCTCTCCAACGAATTTTACAAGCAAACAACTGACAAACAAATAAACAGGAAACGACTAAAAAAAATAGCTGGACACAGACCCGGATATCGGCAGTCCTCTATAGCGCAGGCATGATCTGCGTTTTTTAAAAATAATTTTTAGCAACGAATGGTCTGATGGAAAATATCGTTCTCTCAGTGCTACACTTGCAGGAGAGCTTCCCTTTGCTTGTATGTTGACCACCAGGCAAGTTTCCACTTCACCGGCCATCTTTGGGTGTCGAGGCATCTTATCTTATCTCGTGTCCAGCGTCCACGGGGCAGGGAGGGGTATGTGGAGGGGCTGGCTAGAGTGACCGGGGGTTCGGGGCAAGGACAAAGTAAGCTTGACCACTAGGGTAGACAGCACCACACACCTGCCTCACCTTTCGCACCTCTTTTTCGTGAAGTCGCCATATGTTTCATAACTTACGCAAAGGAAAACTGCCAGGAAGCTTTTTTTTTTTTTTTTTTAATAACCAGAAAATAGAAATGTCAGTGTTTGCAGTTAAGTGACGGTCTAGTGAGGGGGTGGATCATAGGGGTGAATAACTTGTCTTTTGCCTAGAGTGCACTAAAGTCTTACCCCGATGTAGACAATGGAGACAAGACAACATATCAGTGATGGTAGATAATTGACAACGTGGATAACTATGATTAAGTTAATTTAGTTTAGTTATAACTGACATTTTCAGCTCTGTGTGCAACTGACGATAGCTTCCATCAAGTTCACGGGAACAGAAAGGGGGGGGGGGTACTTTGACGTCACATTGTTGCAGCATCTGTTGCTGTAGAACCTTCAGGCAAACGACTGCGCATGTGCGAGAGAGTTGACGGAAACCTTGTGAGAGAGAGAAAGAGAGAAAGAGAGAAAGAAAGTGGCGTTGGATCTTGTGCAAGTCTCACCCCCCGCCTGACAATTTCTGAGAAAAAAGAAGACAAACTAAGGAAGGAGGGAAAAAATACTGACCAATCAGCGTTTGTGTCATCCGTCGCTCAAGCACGTAGTCACGTGGGATCCGCACTGCCCGACTGTTACGCCTCTGTGCTGCCGCCTACTGGCCGGAAATCCGTCTCCGATCCCCGCACATCCAAAGCCAGCAGCACCATCCACCCCATCCCTCCACGCGCCGTGAGGTGGGCGGGGACAGCAGCGGGCTGCTGGGTGTCCGGGGTGGCTACACGTACCATCCACCGTTGGTCCTCAGGAATCCGAGGGATTGGTTCGAAACTGAGTGCCGGGGGCAGGCCTATGAGATTTGAGGGGTAGGAGGGTGGAGGAAAAAAAGGAGGATGGAATTGGAATGAGAAATGAATGAGTGGGAGGGTGCTCTGGGAATAGGAGGGTGTGCTGGGTGTGCTGTCTGCTCGGGTATATAAGCGACAAAGAGCATGGAGAACCAATATTTGTTACAGCCAATAGTCGCACGTTCAACCCCCACACCCGGCTAATCCTCGGGAACAACCTTCTGGAGAACATTGGACACTCGCCACGAGCATCAGGCGGAAATACAGGCGATAAGTGTGGTCAGACGATACCCTGCACACAGCTTGACGATGTCCTAACACATGACTAACGGCACTTCGTGGCTTTGATGGACGACAGAACTGACCCGCAACAATTTCAAAAGTTGGTCTGAGAAATTCTACTTTGTTTGTTTTTGTCCGAAGAACACCTGTCAAAGGCTAGGAACGTAAGCAAGGCTGACCCTTGACCTGACTACCAAGTACTGACCCCTGTCCATGGCCAAGCTGACCCCCAGCACGTCCCCGCTGTGCACGATCCGCACTCTAACGGTTTGCTGCAGTCCCACGTCGGTGTCGTGCGGCGCTGGTCGTACAGCACTTGTCGCGCTGCTGCTGCTGATGCTGCTGTCGATGCCGGGGACGGATGCTTACGCTAGGTGTCGCTACACGTTTCGCTGCGCCAACGGCGGGGTGGAGCGGTACGGCCAGGACATCTTCATGACCTGTCGTTGTATTTGTCCCGCCGGCTACACGGGACCTCGCTGTCAGTACCGACACGTCAACCCCAAACGCTCCTCCTTCAACGTCCTGGCCGACTTTCTTCACAACAGCTTGTCACAACAACAACAACGCCGGACAACCCCAGAGACGGAGACAGCGGAGGTCGGGATTGACGAGCCGCTGGAGGAGGAGGAGAGGACGATGAGTGGTGAGAGAAGACATCCGCGCTTCTTCTTTCGTAGATAACACAAGGTAAGAATGTGTTCTGTAACTTACCTCGGAGGTGTTCTGACAATCACGGAAGGTGTGTTCTCTCAATCTCTTTCAGTTCATTTTTTTCCCTTACGTTTTCGTCTTCCTTTCATTTTCTTCGTCAAGTAGAAAGGAATGAATAATCAGTGGACTTGCGGAGGTGGGCGTGAAGTTCTTGCTGTTGACAATCAGAAAACATCGAGTGCCGTGGTTATGAGACAAGAATCAATCGTACCCCATGGGCAACATACAAGGGGCAAGTCGAGGAGAAGTGTCTTGGAGAACAAGATGATCTTCCTTGAGTTCCCTGGTTTGTCCTGGGGACACGACTGCACTGGTGATGATAGCATCTGAGAGACTGAGTCTGATGAAAATATTGTTGACACACAAACAACAGGCGCGCGCTTGTAAACGTTCCACTCAACCAACGTATCAAAGACCACAAATTTTTGTTTATCCGTTCTCTTTGCTCTTGTCTTTCTTTTTTTTTTATTAGTTCTATTCTTTTCCTTTTTTTTTTTGTTTTGTTTTGGGAGGCTTTTTTGTTCTGTTTTTTTTTTTCTTTTTCCTTTATATTCTTTCCTTTTTAAATCCTTTTACGTCAATCGTCCTTTCTTCCTCTGATCACTCAAAGTTTTCTACCCACAGAACAGAAATGCATGATAACCGACATTACTCTTTCGTCATAAACTTCGCGTTCATTAACTACTAGAAAATAAACGGAACATTTAATATTATTATCTATTATATTTTTTCATATTTCTCTCTCTTCTTAGCCTGTCATCTTTGTAAATAAAGAGTTGTAATTGGCTGTCATTTCTTATTTTTCTTTCGTTCATTTTTTTAAGTCCTTTCCTTTCTGTTTCCTTCCTCTCTTTCTCCAGAGTGATAACCTCATTGATAATCTCATTGCCACCTAACCCCCTGTAATGGAAATTCACGACAGGGAGATTGGTGACGCCAAAGCGAGGCTGTCACTATTTATAGCTCGCACGTGATAAACGAGGTGATTGCAGCTCAGCTCCTGAGTGTGAACAGCTGTAACCGCACAATGAAAGAGAACAGAATCGACCTGCAAACTACATGTAACATAAGCCAGCCTCTTACAACCAAAAAGTCCTCAACGTTTCAACGTTTATTTCTGAACTCAAACAGAAACGTGTTTTCTTGTGGGCATCGTCCTTGTCTGGACTGAACACGTGTTCTGTGAGTGCTAGATGTTTGTTTGTAAACAGTCTGGCGGCATATTGTATGATAGCGATGTACAGGCATTAAAGAACACACACACACTCATTAGGAGGCAGCTTGTGAAGAGAATTGCTTACAATATTAAATTTATAACTAGAATCGAACAGGTTTTAAACATTTATAGATAAATATCTTCCCGAAGGGTCTGATAGTTTTAAAGACATGTTGAAATCAGATTGTTAAAGATAAGTGATGACAAAAGCTCTAAATTAATAATAATAATAATAATAATAATAATAACAATTGCTTGAAATAACCAATGTATCATTTTGAACAAGTTGATCATGTTCTTTGTCTGCAGCACGCACAGTGGGAAGATTCTGGAAGCGTTTTTCTGCATTTGCCAACGACACTGGGTGGGAGACTAGGGTTTGTTGGCACCAAGATGACCGGTCTGTTGGCCTGCCGGACCCTGTGTCTCATTCTGCACGTCGATGGCCGCAGCCCCAGCCTGTCTCACCTCACTCGCAGACCGTTCTTGTGGACACGGCCTTGACCCGGCTAACCCTCAACATGCGTACAGCCGGGTGGGAGCGCGATACCTGGGCACACCCGACAGCGTGGACAGTTTATTCTGGACTCGGTGCCGGCAGTTGATGTACGGTGTCTGTGATAGAGACATGTCCAACTGAACAATGTTGTCAATATAAGAAGGATGGATCTTCAACAATATTTTATCTTTCACTGCTTTTGTCTCTGAGCGAGTTTAACATACTGATTGTCGGGGGTCGGGTGGGAGGAGGTGCGTTTGTTGCTGGGTTGCAGGGCTAATTGTTTGCTTTGTCACGTGACTTTGCGCTATTTTGTGGCCTTGACTGTCTGACGTGGCCTGTCGTCTGGCTGATGTTCATGTCACACATTCCTCTCCTGTCTGTTGGACTAACGATGGTCCTCGTCCAAACCTCCTCAGTCGGACACACAGCAGTTTTAGCCCCTGGAAATATGGCGTGGAATCTTCGCGAATGATGCTAGCGACGAGCAAGTAGATGTTGTGAGACAGGGCATCTGTCTATAGAGTCATCTTTAGAGTTACTAGACATGATCATACACGATGTCTGACTGTAAGGTGTAGCTTGAAGTGAGACATGATCTCTGACTGTAAGGAGACGCTTGAAATTATTAGACAAATTGTCTGACTTAGAGTGCTGCCTGGAGTTGCTAGACATGATGCCTGGAGGCATTAGACATGAGTCCCATTGTAGAGTGCTGCCTGGAGTGCTAGACATGATGCCTGGTTACCGGCTGCTGTTATTAGACATGATGTATGACTGTAAGGTGTTGTCTGCAGTTATCAGAGATCATGGGCGCTGCGGCAGGTGACTGTCATGTTATCATGTCCACTACTCCATTTTCCACAAGGCGTCCAGGAGCGGAAACTCATTGTGCCTATAGACATTTACCGTCCACAAGACCAGGCGTGTGTGTGTGTGAGAGAGAGAAAGAGAAAGTGGGTGAGTAACAGAATGACGATGTCCCATTCATTACCCACTATCTCAATTTTCAAAATTTCAGAACAGCGAAAGCGAAATGTTAACGGCCGCTTTCTATGTGGTATGTGTGGGATGTCTATCGCTTGTCTATCATTACACCTGTTATCGCCCCTATTTATTTTACTCCTTTTCTAGCTCTTGTCTTGTATCTTGTCGTTCTCACACCTGTATGTGTGAAACTAGTAAACTCAACTCCCCTGCTGTCCACCCGGCCCTTGATGTTACATTCTTTGAAAATTGTGGTGGGTTGAATTGACTCATGCCCTCCCTGCTTCCCCTCCCCCCACTAAAGATGCTTGACGACGGCCTTGTATCAGCAGTGATTGCTGGATACATCGGCTGAAAATTCGTGTTTGTGAGTGTACCGAAAGCGACGTGAGTGTGTGTTTTCAGACCATCACATTACAGCATTCCAGAGGAATGAGACTAAGTTTGCCTCGGGTAGCATGTTGCGACTCTGAGGGAGGCGCTACCTTGAGATTTTACCAACGGTTCGCGTCTCTTCAGGGTAGCACGCGTCTCTGGGAGAGTACCTGTGTGATTGTGTCCATCATGTATGTAGGTCTTGTTAACGGGAGGGTCCTCCTTGACTGAAGAAAGCGCATGAACGCATGTAGCGACACAACATTTGTGCTTTCTCGTCATGTTTCGCCTTCTTGTCTTGTCTCCGTGTTTCGTCTCCTGTTTCGTCTTCACATTTCATCCGCGTCTCTTCTTGACGTGTCACCCACGTTTGATCTTCAAGTGCTGTGTCAACGTTCCGGCCATGTTTTTTCTCCACGTTTCACGCACGTTTCATTGACGCTTTGTCTCCACGTTTTGTCTATGCTCATATTTAGCCGTCGCTTTCACAATTCGTTTCTTCTTTACGTTTCATCCTCATGTGAGCTGCCATATGGCGGAGCTGTTGAACAGTCAGAGCTTTCTGTGTGCTCGTTGGCCACAATGGTCTCCCCACTCCTCACTGGTGTGGAACAGACACCAGATGACGCCTGCCAGGGGAAATCGCTCACTCCCGGGCCTTTCTCCTCCCTTGCGTACTGCGACCACTCACTTCTAATTGCAGGAGAATGGACACGATATTGCTCTGACAGTTACTTATTTATCATGCGCGAGGAAAATAGATGGGCAACTTTACATGGTGCATAATAAAAATTTATTTCCAGAAATCGCGTGTTTTGTTTTGTTTTGTTTTCTCGATATGATCAGAGAAATGCATTCTGAAGGTTACTGCGAGACTGAACCCGTGAGTGAGCTGATGACAACAAAATAATGAAATGTCAAGAAGTGAATACGCGACCATGCTAACGACAAGAAAAAGAAAAAAAAAATGATAAGAAGTGACAAGTGCAGACCGTTGTCGTTTCCACAGTGACAGACGCTTCAGCCACCTTAACTGATTGAACATAACGAAACAACCTTACAGCTTCAAACACAAAAAAACAGAGAATAGCAGATTGAAAACTTCATCTCTGCGCTCAAAAACGAGGGCATGAAATCCTGGACTGGTTCACGCCAATTTCTAATGCTCCCTGGATTTATTTTCGCTGACATCTTCTCTCGTCTCCACAAGTTTTTTTGTCTCCCCCTTATTGCGACACTGAAGTTAAAACTGTCCGTGAAGATAAGGGAGGAAAATAAGAAGTCAAATTTAGATTTTTTAAATTAAAATCAGCCTTAGGGAGGTATGGTTTGATGGATGGCTCGCTCAATCTAATATTCATGATACACGTTTCCATCACGCTTTTTGTGTATGTTAATCATTCTGCTTAATTAAAAGTGGCATGCAATGTTTCAGAAAATCACGTTTGATGTTTTTACAACAAAGCTAAAATTATTTAAATTTTTAAGTATAATTGAAATAACGGAATAACGAAGTGAAGGAGAGTTAACAAAATTGAAAATTGTTCTGTAGTTCATGTTAACGATAAAAGAACAAATAACTTCTTTTGTCTAATTGAAATTAATGACTGGGGTGGGGGAGGGGAACTGGTGTTTTACGCCGAGCCAGCAACTAAGACTACATCATGGCAAGGCAGCCAGGTCTGTAAACAGAGGTCACATGAAAGAACAGCGTACCCGAGACGAGAGCTGAACCCAGGACAGCCAACCCTCACTGTGACAGGCGCTACCCGTTGTGCCAACCGACCTCCACGAATTTAAGGACGGGTGGACTCATTTTTTTCTTGGTCCGTCATACTAGATGTAGGTGGGTGAGGTGGGTGAGAGGGAGGGACTGCTATCAAAGGGCAATAGAAGAAGACTTCAGTTCACCATCACTTACCAGCAGAACACTGGCCACCAACGGTCTCACATGGGCATCAGGAGAAAGCCAGGAAATGAACTTTCGGCGAAGTGGAGGTCACGAAGAACTCTAATTAGACTGTCAGTGAGGCTTGACCTTTCACACTGCCTGTAGTTGGCCGGTGTCCTGAGAAAGATAATGGCGGTGAGATGTCACATACAATAGTGTTGGTGACACAACAGTGAAGCAGAACAAGACTGTCAGTGAGACATGACATACAACAGGGTTGTGAGACACAACAAGACAGTGTCAGTGAGACATGACATACAATAGTGTTGGTGACACAACAAGACAGTGTCAGTGAGACATGACATACAATAGTGTTGGTGACACAACAAGACAGTGTCAGTGAGACATGACATACAACAGTGTGGTGAGACACAACAAGACAGTGTCAGTGAGACATGACATACAACAGTGCTGGTGACACAACAAGACAGTGTCAGTGAGACATGACATACAACAGTGCTGTGAGACACAACAAGACAGTGTCAGTGTCAGTGAGACATGACATACAACAGTGTGTGTCAGTGAGACACATACAACAACACACAAGACAGTGTCAGTGAGACATGACATACAACAGTGCTGTGAGACACAACAAGACAGTGTCAGTGAAGCAGAACAAGACAGTGTCAGTGAGACATGACATACAACAGTGCTGGTGACACAACAAGACAGTGTCAGTGAGACATGACATACAACAGTGCTGGTGAGACACAACAAGACAGTGTCAGTGAGACATGACATACAGCAGTGTCAGTGAAGTAGAACAAGACAGTGTCAGTGAGACATGACATACAACAGTGCTGGTGAGACACAACAAGACAGTGTCAGTGAAGCAGAACAAGACAGTGTCAGTGAGACATGACATACAACAGTGCTGATGAGACAGAACAAGACAGTGTCAGTGAAAGATGGAATGACACAATGTCACTAGGACAGACAGAAACTGTTAGTGACAAGAAATACCATAAAAGGCAAGTGACTACAAGCTACAGCTCTGCTTGAAAGGTGCTTCGTTCGAAGCTCAGCTGTGGCTGGACCTGTATTTTGCTTTGCCCTGATATGAACTTTCAGCCAATGTAAATTAAATTTTAGTTTTCTTCTCGGACAATAGTAGGCTGGACGATTCGACCACTGCACGAGTGGCTTTGACCACCGCCTACAGTCGCATCATCATGCAATGATTCGGCTACGAAGTAATTAAACATTGATTGATCAGCACTGGCTGACCTGCGCATATGTGTGTGTGTGTGTGTGCGCGCGCGTGCGTGTGTGTGTGCGTGTCCAGTCGATATAAATCACACTTGTGTTCAGTTCTTCAGTTTACCTTTTCCTCTTTTGTTATTCGAAACAAGAAACGTTCTTGTCACTCATGTTAATAACTGACGTTCAGATCAGCAAGTAACCTGAAGGGAAGTTTGACACCAGTGTCAGTAAATGTGACCCTTGACACTTGACACGTAATAACCACGACACTGTTGGATGGTCGGCGCCCTTCATTCTCGTGTAAAAATGAACAGACTTCAACAGAACTCTGTGTGTGTTGACGTGGGTGCGCGACCCTCTCTTGTCTGTTAGTGCTTGTTCGCGCGTGCGCGTGCGCATGCTCGCAGACGAGTAATTTGAATAATAAGGACAATCTGTAGTCGGATGTTGAATCGACTCCAGTTTGTGGACATGTCGGACACGTGCAGACGGTAAATCACGTGGTGAGGAATTCACGTCATCTGTCACCAGGAGTTCACAGCCGAGTTCAAACAGGAACTAACGTTATTTTCGTTCACTTCGTTCACATCTTTCATGGCCGCTTCCTGCGCCGTGTCGTTAATAAAGTCAGTTGAGTGAATCCCACACAGAAATGGCTGCTGACGTAGCTGCTCTGTACTGTGGTCTGGTGCATACTACGTCATGGCTACGTCTTATTGTGACGTCATATTGTCATAGAGTGTGACTTCACACTGTCAAGTCAGATTGTAACGTCATAATGTTATGTATTGCGTCTTCACATTGTGACATCATACTGTAATGTATTGCGACTTCACTTTGTAAATTTACAATGTTGCGTCATATTGTGACGTGAGACTTAACGTCATGCCATCACGTCATATCTGTATTTTGTCGAGTGTTCTAAGACCGGAAGTCTGAAGGTTTTAACCAGCCAATCACCAGTCTAGATTTATCTTTCACAAGATTTACCTGTCGGCCTAACAATAACCCGAGCTGTGGTCAGTCGAGAGAAATTCAGCTGAGATCTACATTTTTGTTCCTCCCTTACCATCAAATTAAAAACGTTGACGTAATTATCTTTATCTTTTTACAGAAAAAATTAATTGTTCATCTGACAATTAGCGTTTTAATATTTTGCTTTTGATAAAGTTAAAATGTGCTTAAAGTAAAGCCTAACATATTTTTATGTTTACAAATGGAAATGAAGTTCAAAAAGACAGATTGTTCTGAAATGTCCTTCCTTGCCGGCAGCTGTTGTCACGAACGTGAAGACTCACACGTGGACTCACTCACACGGCCACAAACATCTGCCTGAAGGCCGCCGGTTGCTGCTGGTACTTTCTCACAAAACTTTCGGTTTACTTTCAAAATGCATGGCTGTTCACCTTTGATGGCAGAGGGACTTGTGTTCATGCCCGCCATGAAGGTCTTCACGCACGGCTGCGTGTCTTGTAGTCAAGATGATGGTGTACGTGGGTTTCTTGACCGCCATGCTTGCCTTTCTTTAGCACTCGGTGAGACGGTGACAATGGGTTGTTCACGTTGTCAAATACTGCAACAAGGAATTATTTCTTAGCACAATTGCCACAAATTGAGATTTGAGGCCATCGACACTTTCAGGTACCTGGGCACTGTTTTTGGTTTTTTTTTTTATTGCCGACTTAAAGTGATTGTAAAGCAAAATAAAACTGCTTAGAATCTTGTAAAGAGTAAGATCAGTTTGAATCTCGTCTATGTTCGTGTCTGTTCATGTGGAAAACGTTGAATGTTTTATAGGATGTTGTGTTTAATAAGAGAATTTACACGGGACTCTTTCGTCTCTCTCGTCCTCCGATGATGTCAACTCGATCCCAGTGTCAACTGATGACATGATATGGTTGGACATTGGTCACAGCCATCTTGATTGTTATCACTGATATATATATATATCTCACTAATCCAACTAACCTCACACCACCGATCACTCGAGTTCAAATCTTCACAATGCCCGACCCTACCTGTCCCTCGCTGACGTCACACAGCACACCACAGCCTTATCACCGCCGTCACAGAACTTACTACACCTTTAAATGGGATGTAAACACTGAATATATTGTTAGACGTGTTCAACAAAAACTCCATCTTTCTCAACAAATGAAGTTTGTCAGTCAGCACAGTAATCTTGTGTCAGTTTTTTTTTTTATCATTAATTCATTGAAAGTCTTTTTTTTTTTTTCGTTTTTCCTGTGTATACTGGTTCTAACGTTTATCTGTCCATGACAGAAACAATTTGAACAGTAGTGTAATATTTGTTCTGATGTAACTGATGTAAATCAGAGAGGTTTGGCTTCTTTTGGGGATCCACAAAATCGTGACATGTTGTCTACACCAGGAGAATTTGTTTTACTGACTTCTGATTTGTTTGTATGCAGAATAGTCACTTGAAATTATTTGTACCAGCTGCAGTCCAGCTGCTCAACCATGAGTGAACTGTTGGTTGTATGTGTGCTTGTGTTGTTGATGCGCTTTACAAATGGTTTTAGATGTAAGATGAAGCGCTTTTGTGTCTAGGTACGATGCACCAATCGCCTTATCTTTGTCTTGTAACTAGCACTTGTTTTAACTTTTGTTCCTCTTTGGTCATTTGTCCTTATTTATTTTTCATATTATTATTATTATTATTATTATCTCCAAAAGTGCACAACTCAGCTCTGACTACAGTGCCCCATGTTGCGGTCTATCAGGAGGCTAATGGCAATTTTTTAAACAATATCCTTCATTGGTTTTAAATAATCCAAATTGAAACGTTAAGGTCTCACTTAAATATTCCCACGGTGACCGATTGAAATATCGACACGCAGACTATAGCGGTGCAGCGTTGTGATAGATGGACAACAAACGCCATTTTTAAAGTCAGCAATGCACCTGCGTTTGGCGGAAGCTTCCACTGTTTTCTTTCTGCTTAATTAATCATTCTTCTTCACTCAGGACAGCTGAAGGCGCGGCTTCCAGCAAAATCTCACATTCTTCTCCAAAATAAACTGCAGCGCGAATGTACGCACGTCCGCCACCAGGCAGGTGGGCGAATGGACGTTACAATTACGTCACTTGCCTTACGTCACGAGGGCACAATACCCGGATGTACGTCACGAGCACCAGTGAGTGGACAGCACCATGATGACCATTCTTCATGCAGGTCACGTGTGGAACTTTTTGTCTTAATGCATTGGATGATCAGGGTTTTCTGTGTATTTGTGTGACCACACTGTGTGACACTCGTGACACATCCAACACACGCTGTACACAAACATGTTTACATTTATGGCCGCTCATCCTGCCCACACCCGGTATAATCACCCCAACATATGTCACTGAGCCACTTCCATCTTGCCAACCCAAGACTCCTTCTCTCTAAGCAGAACCTCAGTTTGATGCACATGAACTTTTTAACCATTTTGCCACAATTCATTTTTTTTTTTTTTGATGTTTGTCGTCATTTGCTGAGGTTGTGCAGCGAGCGGGTCGCCGAGCGATTAGACGAACGATATCTGAACGGTAAGGCGCGCCGGTTCGACACCCGTGTGGCGCAGTGTACTTCACTCACTTGGCCCAGCGAGTACAGGACTGGGAAAGGCGAAGAACCGAGGAAGGAAGAGGACGTGGTCATCGCCCTGAGATAAGCGAGGGCTGTAACTCCTCACTTCCTACCACCGTAAGATCAAGGAACTACCTTCAGCTCTTCTATTTCTCAAGCATTTCTTGAAACTGAAGAGCAGAACTGAAAGACTTCAAATACGTAGTCTTAGTATTGCTACAGTTAGCCTCGTTCTTGTTGCGGTGTTGCTACAGTTAGCCTCGTTCTTGTTGCGGTGTTGCTACATTTAGCCTCGTTCTTGTTGCGGTGTTGCTACAGTTAGCCTCGTTCTTGTTGCGGTGTTGCTACAGTTAGCCTCGTTCTTGTTGCGGTGTTGCTACAGTTAGCCTCGTTCTTGTTGCTGTGTTGCTACATTTAGCCTCGTTCTTGTTGCGGTGTTGCTACATTTAGCCTCGTTCTTGTTGCGGTGTTGCTACATTTAGCCTCGTTCTTGTTGCTGTGTTGCTACATTTAGCCTCGTTCTTGTTGCTGTTGCTACATTTAGCCTGGTTCTTGTTGCTTGGTGCAGCTAGTCGTATTGACAGTGTGGTGTGGCTAACGCTAGTCCCGTCTATGCTGTCTTCACTAACATGTAGCAAGTCATCTGCGACTCTCTACGTCACAAACCGCCAGCCTGCACTGCGTCATAACTGACCAACGGTCACTAAGACGACAATCTCTCTCGCTCTCTCTAACAGCCGCATTCATGTGCACGCAAGCAAACAAGTAAGCGCTCACACACACACACACACAGATAGGAAATTGCGAGTGTGAGAATAGCCGTGTTCCCTGCGTTTGCGTCACTCGCCTTATCTTGCATTTCCGCATACCGCCAGAGTCATGCCCGTTGCCGCCCGCAAGGCGAGGCTGTGACGTCATTGGTGTCCTGGGCGATCTTCTCTGTGCACACAGGCTGCTGAGGTCAAGAGGCAGGATAGCGGGGGTGGAGGCGGGGAAAGCCTTTCTACCCTGCAGGGTGCGTCCGCACTCCTCGGTGTCTTCGTGTCCAAATTTGGACATAGCGATTTGGCCGGCCGGCCGGCTGGCTGGCTGATCTGGACACAGATCGTAAGGGATGAGGACAGTCTTGTGGTCAGAACTAAGGTGTCCAGCTAGTTCGATACCCTACTGACATAGTGCACTCCCCCTCCACCCACCATATAGAGCGGGTACCTAAGGGATGGGGATTGGGGAAGGTACAGTAGCGATGGAGGGAGAGGACATCGTCACAAAAAGTTGCCAAGATACAAGATAAATACTTTATTCTTTCGTTCTCTCGAGTTATCGAGGTATTCAAAAGTCAGTTATCTACTTTGCATCAAAAGGTGGATTTTTGAGGCGGCACTTAGAGCGTAGACACGTGAAGAGAAGGAGTCAGAGAACTCCAGACGTTGGGGCCAAGGAAGGAAAAGGAGCGTCTGCCGATTATTCTCTCTCTCTCGTCTGATGCGTGGTACAGAGAGGATGGAGGATGTAACATCGATCGACTATTTCCGCAGCTACGGACCTCCTCGTAATGAGGTGCACGAAAGTAATCAGTCCTAACGGTCTCGGTTAAGACACTGGCTCCAGCACCAATGTACCCCTCCTCTGCAGATATCGCAGTTTAGGCTTTAGTCGGTGCTGGCAAGAAGAAATCGCACCGCAAGACC
This sequence comes from Pomacea canaliculata, assembly GCF_003073045.1. NCBI lineage: Eukaryota > Metazoa > Mollusca > Gastropoda > Architaenioglossa > Ampullariidae > Pomacea > Pomacea canaliculata. The sequence goes on from NC_037601.1 coordinate 1,737,447, forward strand.
TGATAGACGCCGACCCTCTATGAGAATAAAGAGCCAAGAAATGACTGCAATAACTACAGAGGAACCTCTCTCATAAACATCGTTGGCAAACTCTTTAGTTCGGGTCCTCCTGACCAGTTGACAGAAACCTGCACAGCGTGGCTTCCCAATGTCACAGTGCGACTTAGAGAGAGGTCCACTGTTGACCTGATAGTCTTTTTTCATCAACTTCAGCAAAAGTGCCACAGTACATCACTTTCATCGACCTCATGACGGTGTTTGATCTGGTTAGCAAAAATGGTTTCTTTAAAATCCTTCTAAAGACCGGCTACCTATTTAAATTACTGAACATGATTGACTCCTTCCCCACCGATGTGCTGTAGACCGTAAAATTAAACGGTATCTCATCTGAGCCTTTTATCACCCACACCACCGTTAAGCAACTCTTTGTCCTTCTTCCTGTACTCTACAGAATTTTCTTTGCTCTGCTCTCGGAAGACACTTTCTACACACACACACAAAATAAGAGAATCATTCTGTACAATATTCCAGGCGGCACACTTTTCAATCTTGCCAGCTCAGATCCAAAATAAAAGGTACTTGAAGTTATCATTACAGACAAGCCTTTTATAGAGGGCACAGCTTTTACGACACTAACCTTCAGTCACTGCTGGACCCTTTCTACGGCCTGCAGCGATTTGAGGCTGTCCATCAGCAGAACAGATTAGGGCAGATTACAGATACGCCCCCAACCATCTCCATTGAGAACTATATATGAACTCGAAGTTGTTTACCAGTTCACTTACCTTAAATCTACCATCACCGACAACCTGACCCAGGACACGGGAATCAATCAGATGATTGGAAATAAAGTTACAGAACTCGTCTGTCTTTTCACTCCTGTGATGAACAGTTCCAAGGGCGATAACATTGTACAACGCCTGCGTCATCGGCATACTGCTGAACCACTAAATCATGAACCACGTGACAAATGATAAATAACCGAATTTATTAGTTCCAATGGGACTTTGTAAGTGTGCTCAGTTACAAAAAAAAAAAAAAAAAAAGAAGAAATAAAGGAGAAAAATAAAGAAAACAGAACAAGTGCTAGACCCACACAAGAGAGATTTAACGCCATTCACCTGCGGAACATTCGTCGCAGTTTTGGCACATCCACGACAGGGCAGGGAACTCAATGCCAAGACCCTGTCTTGTGTTGGCCTTCCCGGCATGCTTACTTGTCTCGGACAACATTGGCTATGATGGTAGGACATGTCCATTGCATGAAGAATGGCCGCCTCCCAAAAGACATCTTGGAGAAGAATCACTGGCTGCTCGATCTAACCTTCGGTATAAAGATGTCAACAACAGCAATACACAAGTAATATAGTGTTAAGACACTCGCTTGTCGCAGTCAAAATGTTCTGAGTTCAGATCTCGTCTCGGGACACTCTCCGCGAAGATTCTTTTATTAGTACCTGTAATGTATAATTTATATTTTAATTGTATTGCTATTTGATTATTTTTCGCCATGATACAGCCGCTGATGCTGACACGTAATTAATATTCATCAGCAACCAATAAGCAGCCAAGCAACCTCTCGTGAAATGTACATTTGAAACAACGATCGAGGAGTTAATGCTATCGTTTTTGTCCTTACAATTGCGTACAAGGTCCTCACAAAGTCCTTACAAGATAATTCCTTGGCATCATCATCATCCCAGAAAACACGCAAGCTTTGGCCATGCTTGGACCCAGCTTGGGGATACCGTGGTCTGCCCGGTGCCAAGCTCGCTCCAAGCAACCACCAGAGAACGCTCAGCGCTCTATAAGCCCGACCTACATTGCCACTGGGACAAAGAGTCACTGTAAGCATTTAACCAGTTTGGAATGACAGACTGACAGTTAGTTTGGATGACAAGATTGAGGACTGAGTTATGGTGTCGAAGATGGATATATAGTCAGATACATTGCAGGAAGCTACACGGGGCGAGGAAAATGACGAAGCTGTACTCTATTTGATTACCGATGAGGCAAACACTCGAAGGAACACCTACGCTGGATAATGGCGCCTGGTTTAACCTTAACATCGACGAATTCCGTGCTTATCTACTGCCTTCCTTCTTTCAAATCGACATTTTAAGCGCCATCAAGTCACGTGCCGTTGTGTGGCGATCATGTGATCATTTCAGCCAATGAGAAGCTGGCTCCTGAGAGCTGCATTTAGACTCATGTCAGCTTGATTGCGTGTGTGTCGGCGACTTGCAGCATAAACTGTTGCTGCATTCGTTATCGTCGTCTTTCTTTTTCGACCATTAATTTCAAATAGATGTACATTATAGATAAAAAAGATTGAATTATCTAATTATATTGCAATAAAATGTCAGGATAATGAACTGCTAATTGATCGACGTCACGGCATCAACAGGAAACAGATCGGTTGTTGATAGCAATAATATCGAGGACGGAAAGTAGGGCCTGGAGGTACGTAATTTAATCTTTAATTTGCCCTCAGCTCCTGCTTTGGAAATGTTAAGTGTAAATGTTAAAAAGATTTACCTCACTATTTTTCCATTATCTGTTGGTGGATTGGTAAAAACGTTAGAAGACATTTTAAAAAATTTCATACCTTTACTGGAGAAGTTCCGTATTGCTTATCTTTGTATTCATTTATGGTTACTGTTCATTATATTCTGTGTATGGCCACAGACGTCTTGCTGTTATATTGTTTAGTTGACGTATAATCTTAGCTTACTTGGCTTTATAATTTACCGAAATCCAATAAAGATATACATGTATTACAAATCCTACTCCATACCCACAGATCAAGTTAACCGCATCAGTAGTTACCTCTACAATATCTCGAAAAACTTTAGGCCACGTACAGCACTTTTGATACATCATTACATAGATAATTTATTATTTAACAAACAATGATGCATACTTGTTTATAATTATGAACTTGGTTCCTAAATAAGTAAATTATTTTGGTTGTCAGAATAGGGACGTTTTCAATCTTAAGTGTTAAAGAGGGTATTTCCGTATAGTAATTAAAATTTATACATCGATAAACTAGTCATGAAATAAACTAACATTAAGAGTGTTTGATTTTTGTAAGAGGTATACAGTAGTTTATATTCGTATATTTATAAAACTGGGATTATGTTTTCATTTTACAAAGAGTATGGTAAGTGATATGTGTGCGTGTAAAAATGAGGTGAGATGAAATATTTTTTTAAAAATCAATTCTCGTCTCAGACCATAGAGTCTGATTGTCAAGGTAATAAGCATCTTTGTTTGCTTAAAAGCATTACAGCAAATGCACAGATACCATGCCACCAAAACGACCAACCACATATGGCAGCCGATGCCCACCAGCTCACTTCATGATGAGTGCGTGCGATCGGGCAGCTCGACCCTTAATAAATCCTGCAGATGGACAGTCCATGCCATTGATAAGTGATGAGTGTTCAACAGCAGCAACAACAACAACAACAATAACTGGTCGTGGTGTGGTGTCCAAAAATCACTGCTGTCGCTTGTTACAAGGTCTGCAGGAGCTACGCTACAACTCAACTCTTTGTGATTATTCTGTTATTGCTGAAGGAGAAGTAAGTTTCTTTGATAATTATGTTTACAGAAGGTATTATATATTTGTTCTTTTAAAACATAAATAATAATGGTATAATGCCTGATTTTATAATAACAAGCATTCTTCTTGTGCTTACTGTACATGCAGCTATACCTGATTAGAATAAAGACAAAGAGATAGTAGGAAATGAATCTTAATGTAGCAAATCGACATCAGACAGCTGAAGCAGTGACAAAAGCAAGTTGACATGGCTCTAATGATAAAATAGATCACATTAAATGAAGTTTTATTCCAAGGGAGATGATTGTTATTATTAAGAAAACTACCACTTGGTTCAACCACAACTATGGATATATGTTGCAAGCACATTAAATGGCAATAATTGTGACATGATGATGCAGGATTTATGCAAAGACTTTGAATCTGTTTTTTTAGGAAATCAAAGTACACAAGGCAGCTATGGCAGCTTGTAGCGACTATTTCCGAGTTATGTTGACTGGTAGTATGCGAGAAAGCCGAGAGCAGTGTGTGGAGCTCAAAGGTGTCACAGCAGGTGGTCTTAAGGTTTGTTGTCAATTAAGCAGTTTTTTTTTTTTTTCTTCTCCATATGTGTGTCAAAGAGTATATGTGGGTGTGGATGTGAGAAATACTGACAGATTTCTGTATGGTTTTCTATGTTTATCAGTTATTATTTGTCAGATCTGTTGCTCATCCTTCCGTCTCCATGTTCTTTTTGTCTCAATTTCTCCATCAAAGTGTGATCATATCCTGGATAAATTGTTTTTATTACTTTTAATGTTTACTTCAGCAGTGGTGAGTATATACTTATATAAGGTTCACAAAGACCATGCAAGTCCTTATATTCAGTTGTTTTCCAGGTAAAGTTTTACAAGTCCTGTTATTTACCCAGAGATCCTTACAAATCTGTATGTTGATAAAATATTATATTAAATACTTCCATCCATGTTTATTAATAATCAGATTTGTTGTCATAGTTGACTTGGGGACAGAATACAGATATTTCTTTATTTGCTCCCACTCCCTACCCCCTCCAAATCACATTCAAAGTGAAAACAATTAAATTCTACTAACTTTGATAATAACAACAATACAGTTTTTCTGGCATAAAAATTGCCAGAATGTGTCGACCTGCATTTTCCTGAAAGGGAGGTGATTGCTATAAGTTAATCTCAAGTTTCAAGTATACAACAAATCTGTATGCATGCATTTGTTAATGTATCAGCTTTAATGTTGATGCAGGTGGTAGTGGATTTTGTGTACACTGGAATGCTGGCTCTGACTATTGAAAATGTGGAAGAAGTTCTGTCTGCTGCTACACACCTGCAGGTGCAGATTGCGGTGGAACTGTGCAGCAAGTACCTGGAGATGGCCATCAGTGTTGACAACTGTGTGGACATCCTCAACTTGGCTGAGTTGTATACTCTGTCCAGCATGAGTGCAAGAGCTCGCCAGTTCATCCTGGAAAACTTTGAGGTCAGTGAGTCAGCAGAAGTATTTACTGTTGTTAAATGGAGTTCTCACAAAGTCAAGCTGGTTTGGAAACTGTTTGGCTGGTTGTCAATAATGTTTTATCTGATCCTTCTGTTTTTCATTGGGAGCTTCACAAAAACCTCTTCTTGGACCAGTTTTTTCGTCATGTACACCAAACTAATCCTGTTTCCAACTGGTTGTTTTCTAATCACACAGCTGTATTCCTCATGGTCCAATGCTGACAATATTATCATGAGGCTGGGACGTAGTATCGCAGGTGTGAGGTTTTGGATGACCAGTCCCAAACTCAAATTGAATAACAAGATGGAATCTTGTATCTTAATTAATCCCTGTTGTTCCATCAAGTTCTCTCTCCTACCATCTATTAAAGTGGAGATCATACCCTGGACCACCATATAATGTATACTTGTCATTCAGATTATGCAGATCAGGGCCATTAAACTGTACTGTGATGTTCAGGCAACAAAGGTGCAGGTTTATTCACTAGTTCTTCGCACACTTGATTATGCCAACTTTCCGCTTGTTGGTCGACCATATCCCATAATTAACAAACTATTAAGAGTTCAGATTTCCACCACACCTTGTTCTTAAGCCAGCAAAAGGTAATTAGATCACACTGCTTTTCCATATGTTTCACTGGCTACTTGTTTGAGCTCAAGTTAGTTACAAAGTGACTGTGATGTCATACCTTCATCTGTAGGCTCTTCTCCATCTCCATATCTAAAGTCCTCACTGTCTACTGTCCAATGAGAGATTACACTTTCGTACATTGGCCAGAGTTTGAACCTAAAGGTTTGGCAAGTTATCCTTCTCTTAGGCTGGACTCAAACAGCAGAACTCACTTCCATTATCTGTTTGAACTGTTGCATGTTTACAAAATGTTTTGGAAATATCTGTTGAGATAACTTCATTCTTGCTTCAGTTCTATTATGTGTTTGAATATATGTGTGTTTGTGCATGCATGCATTTTTGGTGGGAAAGTACTATTATTTTTCCCTCTTCCCCTGTCAGTTATATTCCATATTCTTGGCCCTTGGCCTGACTACATGTTGCGATTCCATGCTGTTAAGCATCTTCATTGTTGTCATCATATGCATATAGTAGTGCTTGGATGTATGGTTCTTTGCTTTTCATTTCTTTAAAAACCAAAGTGGGAGTGCAGTGGATAGGCAATGTGGTTGTGTCAGTAATAAGGATTGTGTATAATAATAAACGTCATTTTCATTATTATAGGTTGTGGCTGACTCAGACCAGTATTACAAGCTGACATCTAGACAGCTGGCTTCCATGCTTGCTGAGAACAGTCTGCGGGTGAACTCAGAATTTCGTCTCTTTGAGCTTGTTCTGCGCTGGATTAAGTTTGATCGTGAGGCTCGTCAATCATCTGTCGCTGAACTCATGCGTAACATTCGTCTGCCCCTATTGTCGGGAGAGGAATTAGTTGAAAAGGTGAGAATGACTTTTTAATAATAAAAAGTTTGGGAAGAATTTCACTATAATTGTAGTGAAAATGATAATGTACTGTCATTTATAAATATAAACTGTTCTTGTGAAATGACAGCTTTTGAGCCAGTCTTGCTCAGTTGTGATAATTTCATTTTATTTTTATCATATCGGTTTGAAAGCAGTGGTGGGGCAAGAGAAGAAATGGTAACATTCCTGAGAAAATCAAATCATGTCAGAATCACTGTTGTCTGAGAAGGAAGTCATGGGAGAAGTATATGCTGTAGCTGAACCAAACCTGGTAAAGAAGATAATAGTAATGAAGGTAACGAGGAGAGTGTCGTGTATATAAATGCTGCCAAACTGCTAACATCAGAAAAGGGGAAGTGATCAAGATAAATCAATGCACTCAGGTAGGTCTTAATGAGCAGCTGTCTGTTGAATAGCTCCATCAAAATATGGCGAATGTTTGCTTTCTGACAGAGCATTTATTAAACAGTATGGACTCTGCACAAAAACTTGAATAAGTCTGTTATGGACTACATCTGGCCTCATCAGTTTCTTAACTTTGTCTTCAGGTCAGCAGGGTCCTAGTGATGAAGGAGAATGCTGAATGCAGTGCACTGCTCACCGAGGCCAAGGACTACCACATCGTCATCAGCAAGCAACCGCTGCTGCAAACAGCCCGCACGCAGGTCCGCTCAGACATGCAGTCCCTGGTCATGTGCCATGCCCAGAACCTGGAGTCGTACACATTTCGCACTCAGCGGCAGGGGTTTTTGAGAGATGCTACCATCCCACTCTACAACCCTAGTGTTGTCGTTGTTGACAACTTTATGTATGCTTGTGGTGGAAAGTATGATAGTACCGAAAACAACGAGATTGCCACAGCCAGATGTTTCCGCTATGATCCTCGTTTTGATTCTTGGTTTGAGCTTACCTCGATGACAGAAGCCCGCAAAGATTTTGTGGTTGTGGCATTAGATGGAAAACTCTATGCAGTGGGTGGACAAGATGAGAACATGGTGATGTGTACAGTGGAATGTTTTACCATCGCCAAAAATGACTGGGAAATGCGGGCATCAATTTCCAATTCCTGCTACGGCCATGCAGGGGCAGTTTGTAGGGGAAAGATCTACATCTCTGGAGGTCAGCGTTTTTCTGGCTGCAGCAACAACGTTGTCTGCTACACGCCAGAAGCAGATGTGTGGGAAGAGCGAGCGTCAATGCTGACTGGTCGCTGTAACCATGTGATGGTAGAGGTGGCAGAAAAGCTGTATGTGGTTGGAGGAAATATAGAGGACAGCTACGGGTTTCCCGTGCCCATCATTACAGTCGAGCACTACTGTCCTGTAGCTGACCAGTGGACTCTGTGCCAAAGCACCTGCAATATTCGGGAGGCCGGGGCCAGTGTCTTAGACAACAGGGTTTACATAGTGGGAGGTATCAACGGCGAACACTATTATTCAGATCTTCTTCAAACTTTTGACCCACTCAAGGATGAAATGCGACTTGTAGAAAAGTTTCCCACTCGTATATATGGTCGTGCATGTTGTATTCTTACCCTGCCACAGTATGTCTAACTGTTTCAGAACATTTAAAAATCATCCTATGAATTTTTAAAAACATTTCAAGAACTAGCACTGGCAACATTCAAATTATGTAAGAGGGATATACACATGAGAATGGTAATGATAAAAGTCCCTTTTGCCTAGTTTCTATGTCTAGTGCATTCTCTGTTCATCATTGGCAGGGTTTGCACAATTATAAGTTATCCAGGTGGCAGATCCCCAACTTCCCACTATTGATTGTTTATTTCTCCCTCTCCATCATTCCCTATAGGCTGACATGGGGGTAGGAGAGGGTGAGATAAATGTTTCCTGTAACTTATATTGTTTTTACATCTTGGCCAAGTGTAACAGGCATGATGAATTTAAATGCAATGCTTTGTTCTGGTCTTGCTTCCAATGTGCATGGACAGTGACATCTTTAGTCATGTCTTACACAGATTTTGTGATTTTGGTTGTTGAAATGTGTACTGTTTGTACAGATTCTGGAGATCTTTTAGCTAGAACGGGCCTGTGATGAATGTGTGCACTAGTTTCGTATTTTTAGTTTGCCCCCACTCACTCCACAAATGTCCTGTAAAGCAGACATCCCAATATCAATTATGATTATTATTACTAAGGTAGAAAGTTTTTTTGTACAAAGGGAACAGTAATGCTTCTCAGACTACACAAATGAGTCCAAAGAATTTACTCACACTGTTCAAAACACTAGTTATTAAGTCTTGTTAGAATGTGCCATAGTCTTGTAGTAGTAGTAGAAGAAGATAAAAAGAGCACTTATATAGCATATTTTCTCATATGATAGTGAGCTCAGTGCACTTTATGCAAGAGAATGACACAAAATACTAAGTGGGAGAATTAAGATATGACAGTCATGTGGAGTGAAAGCACAATGTATGCCTAGAATCTAGTGTTGCCTTTTTCACAGTTTAAGATGTCAGCTTTAAATGGTTCAGATCTGTACTCCATAAAAACAATGATGTCATTAGGTGACAGATTTACACATCCATTCAATGCACTGCTTACTCCAAGCTGAAAGAAGTGAAGTGTTCATTAAAAAGTGCAATTTGTATTCCTATCACGTAAACCAGTCGCCACACCCATAGAAATTGTAAACTATGAAGAAAGGTAAAGGTCATTTTAGGGTTCATGGTGTTAGATCACCTTTCTCAGGACCAGCCTTTCTGATGAGGGAAGTTCCCATCTCTCCCTCTTACTGTGGTAGCTTTCCACAAACCTCTATGGAGTCAGGTACCCATTCCCAACAGCTTGGTTGACTGGAGGAAGCTGTGCCACCTGGATATTGAACCTGCACACCTCTGTGTTCAGATGCCAGTGCTATAACAACTCAGCTTCCCGTGACAGTTATCCATAGGATTTGTATGGCAGCTCTATTACAGATTTAACAAAGGTCAGAAGGAATCTACATATCCTTATCAACAGTAACGTCTCCCCAAAAAAGAAACCAAAACCACTAAGATAGAAGGGGGCATTGTGTCCAGTGGCCGGTACGACCAGAAACATAATGAAGTCTGGTGATGGGGATTGGAGTTTTGTGCCGAGCCACCAACTGTATCACTGCAGTGCAGCCTCCTCTGTAAACAGATGCCACATGCAGAGAAAGAACAGTGTGCCCGAGAGGAGATCTGAACCCAGGACAGCCAATTCTTGCTGTATTGGTGACACCGGACCACCTAAGAGCTGACAGAAGAAATCAGCAAGACAAAAAGACAGAGCAGTCTCTTCAAGCAAGTTAGGCGAAGAAACATCACTCTCACTTGTTTGATTAAGATATAGAACTGGCAATAAAACATCTCATTTCTGTCAGTTGGTGATGTGCTGTAATTTGCTCAAGTTTGCGGATCTTTTACCATGAAGTCAGTTTTTCTGAAAACTTGCTCGATAATGCACCAGCAGGCACCTAGGTCCTATCTGAGTTGGTGGTTGAACTTGTGACTATAATCATCATGTGACCTTTGGCCACAGCATGTCAACACAAAGAGGAAGAAAATTGGGTTCAGGGAGTTAATGGTTTATCCATACACAAAGTGTGAGGACTTTACAGGGTTAAATTATGTTGGAACAGGAAACTTGTCTGCAAAAGGTACATCAGGGCAGCACTTGAAGATGTCATTGAACATCCATAACAAATATGGTAAAAAAAGTATTTAAAACATCAGTTTCTCTAACATACATTTTTTATAATTTAATTACTATTATTTTTTTTACTTTTGCCAACTCAAAGGAAAACGTTCCACCTTGACCGTTTTACTAAAGAGTTCTTAAGACTGTGGTTGAAAGATAATAAAGTATATTTATATAGCAATAGATAATAAAGCATCTGTGTCAATGTTGATAACGAGCACAGAGCTACATAGCAAATGGCCATGACTGTAAACAGCTAAGTATTATTGAACACACTACTGCTGCACATAAGATTTACAAAAAAGTTAATCAATAGGTCTTTTCAAGCCCGCATGCTGCTAAGGGCTTGTATTATTTTAAAAGAGGATGCACTTAAGTATTTATTTAGCAAAAATGGATGACAGTAACCCTCTTTATGGAGGTTTGAAAAAAAGGAAATGTTTTGCCTGTGGGTGTATATATGTGTGTGCACGAGTGCAAATGCTGTTAAAATAACATAAGAGAAATGGCCAGTCCAGTTTTCTTGCTCTTTCTTTCTCAATTATAAACATGATTGTAAATAATTTATGAAAGGCTTGAGAGTGATGTGATAGAGACGTAATGAAGTTCTATAAAAGGTTTGAGTGTGATACGATGAAGATGAATGAAACAACATTGCATGTCTGGTTCATCTTCAAAATACCTGTGGCAGTGTTTACCATCATGTAGAGAGGTGCATAAATCATGTCATAAGAGTGTTCCAAATCGTCAAGAAAATTTGCCTAAAATCAGAACAATATAAAAATACAAATATAAGCAATTTGGTGTCTAGGGTAAAAAAAATTTTATTAAAAAAAGTTTGCCATTTTCTTGTCATCAGACCTCTGTGACTGCTTTAATTGTATAAAAACATGCATCAACGATAAAGGTCATGATAGATGCAGATGTACTTGATGTCATTGCCGTGTACTTTTTTCTACTTTTAAAAGAGGTGTCCAATAATTTAACACCTGTCTGAAAATCCACCATCAATTTAAGCTGGTGATATGAAAACTTGAATTTTATGGACAGGGATTCCTGGTCTATGGCAACATTTACATACCAAGCATAGTTGAAATTTATATTTTTTAACTGTATTTGGATTCTTTTGCCAAAGTAAATCATGAAGGTTTATTTTCTTCAGAAAATGAGTAGAAACACAAGAGGATCTCTACCACTATTACCTTTTTACAGCTATCCGATATTTCTTAATACAGAACCTAAAATGCTATCAAGAATTTAACAGATCCCTTTAGATGCTTTCATAATTTAGATTATCTTCTATTTGGGGATTTCTCAACCTTTGACCTTTTTGTTTTAATGTGTCTGAATGATTAGTCTTTTCAAAACATTTTTTTCATAACTGATGACAGTTTTGCATTTTGCCTATTTTTAAACAGCTGATCTTTAGGGGTTTTTAAAAATAAATAAATCTGATGAAGTCAAGAGATCTCTAATTTGCAGAATTCCGCAGACAAAATGGAATAAGTTTATTATAAAGTTTGTTCCATCTTAATGGCTTCAAAGATCCTGTATGCTGTAAGATCTTTTTAAGTGCCTACAAGTATCTTTTTTTATCCCCAAAGACATCTGCAGGCAAGTTTATTCATTTTCTGTTCATCTAACATAATCTTATGCCTCCCTGTTCTAGGCCTCACCAGGGATTTGGCTTGTGCATGTATCGATGTATCTCTAAATATTAGCAGAGAAGAATCGGCCAATATCTTGTGAGGCTGTGGAAGAAAAGAAAGACACTAAATCATTTCATTTGGATGCCTTGTTAGAGCAACATGTTGTGAGATCTACCCCAAAAGATCTGTGCAACGTTTTTAAGTTTTATGCCTGCCAAGAAATAAATGTTGTAGATTTACTGTTTGGAATCTTTTGAAGAAACATTTACAGTTACTTAGATGACAACCACAAAAAAAAAGTTTCCACCAGATGCTGCTTACCCATGACAAAGAGGCACTCTCAAGCACTGAAGTCACATCCACCTTGTAAAAGTACATACGCACATGATGATAATACATCGTTGATGCCTGATGATCATAAATGCTAACTTAAGGAAATTGTTTAAGCATCTGTACATGCTGTTCCACATTGTTAATATTAATGACTGAGCCAAGGACATTAAAGTGGTGGAGTGTCTGTACATTGCACTGGAATTGGCTGCAAAATATCAGTGCTAATTTCATGAACTGTGACAAATCTTAATCCACTTGTTGATTTTATGTATACAATTTCCACTTATTTATTTCCTGTGGTGAGTTGATTTTAGCAATGTCATGTTCTACATGGACAAATAAAATGGTTTAAATGATTTTAATTTTTTTATTAATCAAGCTAATTGATTGACAGCACTGGTAATCAATGACCATATTATGGCAGATATCAAGAGACATTAGAGATGTACTTATACTGTTGATGAAAATGTAAACTAAAGAAACAAAAGAAAATGGGCTCAGGGGTCAACAGGTGAATAATAAGTGCATTTGTGATATCTACACAAATACATGTGCACTCATTACACAGCTCTGTCCCACCCAAAGCGATATCTCGTGGTCAAATGACAGCACACCAAATACAAAAGTGTGCACTGTCAGGGTTCTTAATAATAATCAGGAGACTCGATTCAGCATCATATCTCAGCCAAAGCAAGGCTTGCATGCTTTCAAACGACATTGAAAACTCTTAAATAAGTTGCCCATGGCTTTCCAAGGGATATGAAAAACAATTAGTTTCTTATCAATAACAGACAAAAACTGAATGCACAGCAACATGCTTTACAAGAAAACATGCTTTTAAAAAGCTTGACATTTAGACACATTACAAAGAGTACCTTTTCATTAAGGGCTGATTTTGAATGATACATTAGTTATGCATTTGTCGCTAACTAGTGCTCCTCTGATAATTATTTCAGTAATCAATAGACCAGATTTTTGTTGGTAATAAACACCAGTATTTGAGCAAGTAGCTGTCCAGCTTTGAACTTGGTAACAAGTGTGTACTATTTTTGGGCTACCCCAACATGTGTTATCCACTTTTAAGTTTAGTAACTTGTGCATGAGGAGTCTGCCATGGTTTACTGCCACCTGGTGATAAAAAAACCAATGGCACTGTCACGGACCAGTCCGTGCCTCCGTGTTGTTCACATTATTTTTAATCCTTTTGCGACTTACGGACTGCAAGTGAATGTTGATCGCCTTCGGGCCAGCACCCAGCAGCACGTGGGCTAGGAGCACCGTTAGCCCCGTGACGTCACATCGGACTGTCACGGCCAGTGTATCGGGGAGAGCCCCGGATGTAAACATGGCGTCTATCGTTAGATGGTCGGCGCCTTTAGAACGAGGTGTTGATGCCAATTGTTTTGAATAAGTATTTGTATAGTAGTCTGTGAAGTCCTGAGCCACTCGAAAAGGAAATAACCATGATGTAGGCAGCCGCAGGCAACCGTTTTGTTGTGTTGAAAGAACGTGGCGTGAGTGTTGTTCAGCCACCAGTCCCGTGACAGGCATTTGCATTTACTTTCAATCTCTTAAGCATATCATCAAAATGTTGGTATTATGGATTTTAGATTGTGACTGTTTTAAGCTTAAGAATTTCCAGGAAGAGTGGAGCAAAATGAAGAAGACTGGCATAACGGAGTATGTCTTTTTTTTGCCAAATGTGTACCTCCGTTTTAAAACACAACAAGAATTGGTATGTATGAAATCTGAAATTATAAGCAGAAATGATTCAGAACATCAGCATCTACAGCTAGTCATTTTTTTTTTTTTTTTGCTTTTTCCTTCAAGTAGATGTGGATCCTCAGGTTAAGCAATGACAAATGCTCTAGACTCTGTCTACTGTAGTCTTTATGCTAATGGTGGCCTTGTGTGGATATCTAATCACATCTCATTTTGATAGCACAATTCTTCCATCACTACCACATGTGGAGAAAGACAAAATAATCAAATCAGTTTTAGTACTTTGCAGTAAAAATATAATTCCAGAAAAAAAGCATTTCCAAAATCTTCTGAGGTAAAGGCCTTTCTTAACCACGCAAAGTGCAAAAGTGTCAAATCTCCAGAGTCCCACTGTACTGACAAACAAGTCTGGACTCTTGCTCAGCATATTGACCAAACTGTTAATATCTTGAGCATTTGCCCTGAAACCAATTTTGGATGTCTTGTGAATTTGCAACAATCTTTCAACATTTGCTTGGTTAAGAAGGGCCTCAGTGAAGGCATATATGCCTTTGTTATAGACGTGTCACAACCCTAAGCTTTCTTGTAAAACATATTTTAGGTTTACTGTAAAAAGTATAAAGTTTCATTTTGTTAAAAATGAGAACCATCAAGCACTTCACCAACACTTGTCACGCAAGACTACAACTCTATTCTGCAAAATGCATACAAGAATCCTATCAACACTGTCCCTGTACTATCAAGCGCAGACACCATGAAGAGTCCGTCAATTTATTCCCCGCAGTCTCCCCTCCTGCACTCTAACATAAGCCTACCATTTGCAGATGCATTCCATATCGTTGCCTGGCTTTTTACATGATATATAAATATAGGTGATATATAGAATTATAAATCCAAGTAATGTGATTTACAGTAATTTAAGCAGCTTTTTTAAACATTAAACATGTTTTTGCTCATAATTTACTGTTTTGTGTATATGTGTGTGAGAAAGTCAGCATACAAATTTGAAAAGCACAGGAAGAAACCAGGTCTGAAGAGGCCTTGATGTAAACAAAGAGACATGTTAACAAAATCCAAAAGCAGATAAATATGATGTAAGATAATATCACATGTACATTGTACAAATTTTCATGCCTTCTTCTGCTGAATTTCTACTTTTTGGTAACTTACAGAATGACACGTCACGTCATTTGGAATTCAAAGTTGTTTATCTAACCTGAAGATAGTCTTTGTTCGCTTATTAATCTCATGGGATAGTACTCTAGTATAGTAGAACTGTAGAAGAATAATCTCTGAATTAGCTGATTGTCTTGTTACATGTATCATCATAACAAAGCTACTGTGGCCACCACACGTCCAGTAAAAGGCTATAGGAAACATATTCAGGCATCGCACAAATCAGCAGTAAAACAGGTAAAGCATTAAACATGCTCTAAACGACAAGTAACTGTGTAATATGATACGGTAGTACACCACCTTCTTTCACCAGGCCAAGTCAATAGTGTCCCAGTATATTTTTCAATGCTTAGGAAGATGCACAAATTCATGCTATATTTACAAAAAGAAAGAGAGAAGGTCATCTTCTTTGTATGACCATAAGAAAGCACTGTTTATGTTTAAAAGCTGGTAGTGAATACTAGTGCACAAAAAAATGTCTTTGTTTAAAGCTGTAAGAAGCAAGCTATTTTTAAAGGCAGGATATAATGATATGTTACTATAATCAGCATTCACATCTGTGATGCTACAGTTCATGTTGACTTTGCAGCAGCAGTTCTAGAATCCTGCTGAGCACAGCCATCTTGGGCTTGTAGATGGCCACCTGCATGTCTTCACCTGTCGGAGCAGTACAGTCTTCCAACGCAATACGCAGCTTCTTGGCCACGGATGCAGGTGCCCCCGACAACAAGCCACTGAAGTCCAACAGCCTTGGCAGATTGCCCTTCAATATTTTTTGACAAATTAGCTGAAAAAAGACATTATACATTTTAAAATTAAGTTAACTTTATAAAGAAAATAACATACCCCCTGACAAAACTGAAGAACCTGATCAGACAAATCCTGGACAAATAGGGAAAAACTACAACTTAAATTTATTCCGATAGGAATGATACCTCACAAGATATGAAAAAGTGAATGGTGCAAATAATGTAGGTAATGTATTATCTATAAGAAATGCTGCCTTTGAAAACTCATTACTTTTAGGACCAATTTGGTAATTTAAAGATCAGTTTAGGCAGAAGAAAATATTCCTGCATTAACTATGATGATTAAAATCTGAATAATTTTCCACTGATTGCAAGCATCATAGTTTATACAAAGCTATCTTGAACATAATGATGAGGGTGTGGATCTGTGTGTAAATGTCTGACAATATGTGGTACATATTGACAAAAAGACATAAATTAGAGCTCTGCTCAGATCAATGGCATTTTGGTAACAAAAAGAAAATGAAAAACCAACACAAATGTGAGCATTTCTTCTTTGACTTTTGCTACATTTACTTGATTAATTCTACCTGACAGATGAAATTAACTGTAGATAAATATAGCACAAATTCAACTTTCATGATTTAAAACTAGAAAGCAGGCGGTGGGGAACATCCCAAGAAATGATTTAATCCTGCTCACCAAGGCAACTGCAGCTTTCAGTAAACCTATAAGCTTTTCATAGCAACATAAATTTATATTAAGTAGACCATGTAAATAATGGAACAAGGTGGATTGTAGTGACTCAGAGAACAGCAGTGCCAGGTCAGATGGGATTGTATACATTGCAAAATTGTTAACAAACTAAAACTACAGTTTGACCAAGCAGAACAAGCTAATTTTTAAGTAGATATAATTTTGTATGGTCCGCAAATGATGTTATAAATATCAAAATGGCCCTTGGAGGACAAAGGTTTCTCCATCCCTTCTGTAAAGAATGAATAACTAAAGAGACTTGACAAATCTAGTTAACTTTGCATAGCGTTCCATCTTTTGTGAGTAAACACTTTGTCATTATGCACTAAAATGAAACTATTGAGAAAAGCAATATTGATGACTATGTCAAATGTCTAAATATTAGCCTATATCTGGCTCTGTTTATTATGAGGAATGAGACAGTCTTTTACTTGACAGACTGCAGTAGAATAAATTTGTATCTTTTCTCCTTAGTCCCCACTTTCATGTCTTTCTTCTTTGTCCTCAAATATGATACACTGCCAAATAATCTGATTCATAATAACCAATAAATAAATACTACACTTGATGATATAAAATGATTTTAACATAACTGCATTATACGTATCAACACCAACCATGAGTTGTAAATGGAATTTCAAAATCCCTCCAAAGCCAACCAGCTGGCTCTTGCATTGTTGTGCTTATTACATTTTTTTCTCATATGGCTATATGGTATCATTCTTCAAGAGTTTCACAAAGAGAAAGGTTATAAGATGAACATACCTGGAGATTGTTGTTAGCCTTCATCGTATAACACTGCTGATGTTCAGCATTGCACACACCTTTACAGTCAAAAAAGTTGCATTCTTCATGTGTTCTGCACTTGGAATAATTAAATGTTTTCATCAAGGGCGTGTCAAAGAAGACCGAATCCACATCAATGACCCTTACTGTGTTGTCTGCACAAATACCAAAATTGCCTCCCTTGACATCACACAGCTGAAGAGGTTCGGTAAAGGTCTTCTCTAGTATAGGGACAAGCTGAAGCAGCCTCACTGCTGCTGCTGAGCGGTCTGGCCATGAAGGATATGATGACCTCCCTTCAGTTAGAAAAGAAAATTCTGTTTCAAGTATGCCAGGTGGGCAAGACTCTTGGAGATAAAGAGGTCCACATGTTCCATACATCTTAGGGACCAGCCCACTGCTCTCCAAAACTTTGATGATTTTGTATTCATCTTCCTCCATCAGCAGTGTTATTGTTCTAAACATAGCATTCATGCTAGACAAGCTTTTAAGATAGTGGTAGTAATTTTGTTCCCACATAAACTCTATAGCTCCTTCCCACACAAATGGCACAAAGCCAACCTGTTTTGTTGTTTCTAAAATCATGTCTCTTGTCAGCTTCAGAAAGTACTGGTCCTCTATGCTTGTAAAAATATCAGGCCTGCTATAGATAGAAGAGATGTTTTTAGTTGATGTCTTTAAAACAGATTCAATTACTCTGTCATGAAGACAGAAGTCATCACACAGCATCATTATAACCTGCTTGCCAGCATGAAAGTTTGTGCAGCTCTTGAACCTCACTTGAGCCGTCTGACACAATGGTTCACACAGGGAGCCAGTAATCAGGCCATCCTCATATACTCGACACTGTCACATATGAATATAATAATAATAAAACTCACTGCTAACCCGAATAAACTGATGTAAAACATGTCATATAATTATATAGCACCTTAAGCAAAAATATAAATCCAGGAGTCCTATCTAATGATCATGCAATGTTAATTATTTCCAGTCTTTACTCTGGGATTGATACAAATTTTACACACACATAATGATATATATTATATATAAAGCGAGAGCAGTTGATTGGTTTGACGAAAGTATTTCCGCCTAAAGATGATGTGAAAGTGTGTGTATATGAGTGCATACGTGTATCCATGTATATTGAGTGATTAGAATGAGTCATAAGATCAATATAACTACATAAAGCAACATTAAGTCAGTTGCATATTCGCTGATTTGAATAATGTATGTTTTAACTCACGTATTCGCGGATTAATTGGTGCGAGTCCTCGTCTGCGCAAGCCACGAAATCGAAGATCTTCTTTCGAAAGATGAATCCAAGTATTGCAATGGATAGCACAATGATCAATACTGCTGTCAGGAATGAACATATAGAACACCAGCGGCGTCTTCCACAACGTCGTCGTAAAGAAGAAAATCCCAATACCATGATTTATTTTCCAACAAACTTGTTTGTATTTATCGTTTTGTAAAATAATCTACCTTTCTCGTGAACAATCACTAAAAATATATAGACTGTCCACATACAAAATTGCATACATCATTACTTTGATAAAAAAGAAATCCTCGTTTATACTGCGATAGGTTTCCTCGTACAAGTTGCTTTTTTCCAGCAGACGCCTTGGTCTTGCGCTGAAGTTAGTACGTGCTTCGTGTTACGAGCCATTTAGTAACAGGAAAATATTGAGATCGGAAAATATGAAGAACTTGCTAACAGTAACCACTCGGTTGTCTGTAGACGATTCCTTAGACAAACGAATAAAACACAAATTATAATGCTGAGCATAGATGATATTTTACCCGTATTTTTTTGTGTGAAGACAGTGCGTTTTAAAAATAAATCAATAATATATGGTTGTAGCTAAGACATTCGGATCTTATGGACCTCCGTCAATACAAGAGCTCGTGCGTCGTCTGCTTCTTCGGGTTGCGTGGTCTTCGCTGTACCAGAAATCCATGTACGTGTCTACGCTCAGCCGCGCGCATGTAACACAGCTGATCACCATCACCGTTAAAAGCAAGATGTTACCCTTCACAACGTCTGCAGATGCAGGCTATATGTCAACATTTCGTCTGAAAGCGACGGATGATACAGACCGCGCTGCAAAATCAAAAGACGTTGAGGTGGTTCAGGATAAAACGCCACGATGCCTTTAGCAGCCGATCTGTCATTATTTTTCATCGCCGTGTGTGTGTGTAATATCATTTAAGTGGCAGAGAAATAAGAAATTTATGGCCAGAGCATTTCTCTGTTACCATTCCGGTCCAGCATTTAGCGATATTCTGAAAACAAAGACTACTTCATAATGTCCATGGACGTAGGGATATTAGTTCGTGATAATGTCAAGATACAGAATTGGGGCTTTGCCGACAAATTCCACGCAATCAGAACACGGCAAGTCTGACATTACACGCTTAGTGGGCCTTGCGGCCTATTAGATCTCATGCTTTAGTCACTAGTGTCTCCGAATATCAAGCGGCTTTTCTTGAAGAACGAGAGGTGAAGTAAGATTGAGTACTTGCTCAAATGTACTTTAGAACCTGTAATATTGCCGTTATCAGAGTATCAATGTTGAAGCAAAGCAAGAGCTTACCCCCTACCCCACAACAAATTCCAAAACATTTTTAGCGGTCACAAGTAAAATGTCAAAATCCCCAAACTTTTTTTTTTACAAATAATTTCCTGTTTTTCCAATACTTTTAATTTTAAAACTACACAGGAACCCTGCTTTGACTGTGCGCTAAAGAATACGTAGGACAAACAATGAAATTAAAATACTGTCAAAAAATTTAGCTAGCAATGACTGAAACAGCTGAAGCACCAAACACAAGAAAAGACTTCCCAATTGCAGTTACATGTTGATTTTACTCCCACACTTTCACGACCAGTTAGAAAAAAAACAAACAAAAAAGATATAGTTCTCTAACATACATAAATAAACATAGGGTCTCTCAAAGGAAAAAGGATCTGAGTACAAAAACATTTTTAAAGAGATCTTTTATATTCTCACATTCCAACAGTTTTTCAGTGCAGTCTTGAGTTCTCACCATGCCAATCCTACCTACATGACGAAGAATACCTCCTCCCTCATCTCCCGTTGCTTTTGAAAACTTTTCTTGAAAAGCCACTAACCTCACCTTTTGCTCTCACTGCTTCCCTCACGTGTAATCTGACCCCATTACATCACCTTTCCATATTGACAGTAACAACTTCTGAGAAGTTACATGACAAAAAAGGTTGTAGGTCAGTCTTGACGGGACAGTTCTAACTTAAATACTTCTGGCCTGGTGAAGGAAGAGAAGTTCAGGCAACATGGAGATGTATGACACATTGCAATCTCCTGTCTGACACACAACTATTTTGTTCTAGAGCATTCTTCCCATTGTAAAAAGTGTGGTTCAAAGTCAAACACTACAGTTACTTAACGTTTCAGCAAAAAATGTCAGTTATTTTCTTTGAGCACTCAAAGACTGACACCGCTTAAGCCAGTGAGTTATTTGTCAGTGATATTCTTGCTAATACTTGTAAGTGGCAGGCAACATCTCTCCACTACTTTCCTACAATAGCCAGCTTATGTGTGAATTTTGTACAACTTTTATTTTTTTAGAATTTTACAAAATCTAAGAATTCTTTCTGGACTTTCTTTTTTAGTTCCACTGCAAGATTTGATTGCTGACTCAAAAAACTTATGTTTAAATATGTAAAACCTCAAGTGGCATCCCCTTTCACTTTGCTGTGCTTGCTCCCTACCAGAAATTTGTACTGGGTATTGGCAAGATAATACTATTTTTAAATTCCACAAACAACCAAGGACTTTCAATAATTTAAGTCCTTGCTTTTGTGCTGACCATTTGTTGAGCATAAAATTATATTTTATCCCCCATATAAAAGTTTCACGGAATCTTAATGCATTTGGTATTTCCAACTTTTGATTTGAACTCAAGATGTTATGGCTATAAAGCTGACTGCATAGACATAGACTGACAGAGTGATATCTAAGAAAACGCAATTGTGGACAATTTTACCAAGTTGCTGTCTTTACCAACTTCACTATAAAATATGGAAAACATGCACTTTAAAATAATAAACTTCAGGTAGTGACCCAAATTCATAGCATAGTGATGTATTTTAATACACAAATGATGTATTTTAATACACAAGTATTTTGTTTTTGAATTAAAACATACACATACATACAAACATAGGAAATGTACAACAAAACCAGTGTTTCCAGCCTGGGAATCAACAAATTATGTTTCATTAGTATTGCACAATTACATCTATCTGTAAAAGGAAACACTTTTACCATTCTTTAGATTACTTTTTCGTTTCTTTCTTCCCAAATATTTAGCTATGTTTATGTTTATGTGATGGGGCTGGTAGAAAATAGACTGCAATAGAGCGCTTCATCAGTTGCCACATCTGTCTTCTCACCACCAATGACCACAAAGACCATGGGACTTAATGCCTTATCCATGGTCCGACTCCCATTAATATTTTCATAGTTACAGACATGTTTTAGCTCCCTGTAGTTCAAACTCAAGAGTTTACAACTGGTCCTGATAGAACAAAGATGATACAGCACAATGTCTGACCTATGTCATGGTGAAAGCATGCTGTTATGGCATGATTATCTTCTGATTTGGGCTCTTGACAAAACAAAAATGACATTAGGTAGCCTGTCCTTAGAGTTAAATCTGCTATCTGTAGGATTATATTCTTGAAGTGTAGTAAAATGTGATGCCATATATTGCCCACATCTGTAGTTGTTTATAAGGATGTGCTTTGACAAAGAGGCTGGCAGGGAAAGACATTCGCTGCAAAGACCCTACAGGATCAGAAAAATGTTTGGGAGGGTGAGATATCACTGTATTAAGACATTCAACAAGCATAATATGAGCAGGAAATGAGGCAAATAATACAGCCACTGGCCTGCAACATACAGCAAGGGTAAAACCAAGCACTAAACAACCAATGGCACAGCTGCCATTTTCCAAAAAGCTGAGTTGAATGTTGTTGTAAAAGCTGGCTGATGGCTGTACCAAATCAGCGCAACAAAAACACAAGATGTGAAGATACTGCAGACATGTTGGTGCACGACAACCAAGATATTATACACAAGATCCATGTGGCACCATACTTTCTCAGCCAGCAACAGATACTATAAAACAGGCACTGTATGCTATTGGGAACTTAAGAAAAGCACTTTGATGCAAATGTATTCAAGCACTAGAATTAAACCAGTACCACAGAAACACAAAGGTATACATATATCTAAGATAAAAGGCCCTTTTTTTGTGAAAAAGCAACAAAAAAAAAACAAAACAAAACAACACAAACACCTTGTTGTAACCTCCTTATGAAACAAACCTGACACAGTTTATTGAACACGGAAATTTTGAAAGGAGGTTTGGGGAAGGGGGAAAACTTCTGCATTACTCCTATGCCAGCAGTTTCACAACCAGCATGTTCCTCTACCATCTAATGTTACTATAGGCTCCCCTCAGTAACAGCAGAAGCATACTATTCTATAAGAAGGGAAGTAAACTTAACACATCCTCTTCAATTTCATAACACTTCCTATCAATTATGGCAAGAACCCAATACTTTGATATAATAACAAAAATCAATCATCTATGCTGGTGACAAAACATGTTGGGCTGCTTTGTGCATCCTGATGTCTAGGCCAGTAAAGAGTCACTCGTAGACAGAAACTTAAAATTCACAGATGAGTCTGCTTGAACTTCTCTCACCCCTTTTTTAAAATGGCTGAAATGCTAAACTTAATGTGGCATCAGGCAAAGATACTGCAATTAAACAATTAAAATTGTACTTTATACAATCCTTAAAATGAACTTATTGTGTGGTGTTTTCAAAACTGATTTTTTAAATTTGATAAGTTACAGAAAGTTTCAGCAGCTACTGAGGATGCCGACAGGAATGTGTTCTCTAGTCAACAAACAAGATTCAGTGGCAAAGATTCTCTCTCGCTCTCACATACACACACAGAGGAAAGAAATGGTGTATTTAATTTGTTAACTGTTTGATATTCAGTACATGACAGCAACCTACCATGTTTCCACAGCAGAACTGAGTGCAAGGTTGAGGTCAGAGGTCATCACAAACAGAGACAATGCTTGAGGCCTATTTTTAGAACAGTAATTTCATACAGATCTATTTTGACACTCATTTTTGAGTGAGAAGAAACACCTAACTTGGTAATAAAATAAGAATTCATCTGACACATCAAAAAGATATCTACTGAATGCTAACTCCATCAACCTCTTCCCTTAGTAACCAGAAGCCACCCACCCTTATAGATAAACACCCACCCCTAACCTCTCTTGCCTGTCAGCATCAGAGGATGAGAGAAAACCATCTGGCGTGAGAGGCTGAAGGCAAGTTTTAGGAGCTTGCTGAACTACACTTCAGGCTACGAGTGAGCTGTCGGCAAAACATGAATGGCGAGCAGAATGAACTGAGATAACAGTCAGCCAATCCAGCCAGCAAGTCCAAACAAGGACTAGCTCTGGTCCATGCTGCGACAGCCTGGGTCCACTTCACAGCCTTAAGTTAGCATTCCTTTCTCTCGGTTTTCTCAGCAGCAGTTACCACCCTGATTACCTCCACCTCCACCAGACGGCATGTTCTGGTTTGCTGGTGAGTGCTGGGGTCCTATCTTGATACCATTGGCCTGAAAAAGGGGACAATGGCGTTACAGACGATTGCTATAACTGCAACATGAATTTAACCCGCACATCATTCCACTTTCAAATGTTTTAACTTGCTGCACACACAGTCATACTGCATATTGTGATTCTGACTCTCACCACCACTATATTTTTCTAAGTAACATGGATCTAACCACATATATTCAAACTGGGCCTTTCCAATTAAAAAAAAAAAGTCACCAAACCTACAGATGTGCATTTCTTAAATAAATTTTCTTGTACATTATCAGTGGAAATCCTGTCTTTTGTTTAGTAACCTATTTTTCCATTACACCTGATGGCCTGTTCTTTATGTGAACTCAGTGATTGTTAATAATCTCCACAGGCCCATACTGATATGCTTTGCTGCCATTTGTCTCAAAAACAAAGTTTCAACGTTCAGCATAAATCAATCTTGGGGACATTCTAAAACAGTACTGTTTTGCACTGAATGCTACATGCCAGATATCATGAACATGACTGAAAAAATGCATTAACCAGAAGCTAGAGGTAACCCACTCCATCAAAGTCTGGCACAAGGATGTCAAGTGAAGGGAAGAAAATCCAATTTAGATTGTGTATTTGTTCTTACCTCATTATTGATGTCAAAGACACCATCCTGAATCTTTTGGTAGATTTCCTTGGCTGTGTTGATAAATGCCTGTAAACAAACTCGACAATAAGCAAGCTGACATAAAGTTATAAGGAAAAATGTCTTGCTTACATAGCACATACATAGCCAAATGAAAATATGCCCTAACAGACAGACTGTTCACACAGTACATATAATGATTATGCTTGTATCACAAGAAGCTCTCCACACTTCACTTAACCAGGCTATGCATATTATAGAGAGAAATCTACAGGAGAAGATTTTTTAAAATTTCTAAATGTCTAGTGCCCTTAACACAAAACTAGCTTAATGGATCAAACTGTGACTGGTAGAAAGTTACACAGTTTGGATCCTGCTTAGGAGAATGATAAGGATTTAGTGCAAGTTTTTGAATAAAGGTGTCTAGATGGAGAGCAGACAGTAAGCATGTTATGTCTTCTGACAATTTGTCCCTGCTGTTGGAGATAATAAAAAAGGGGAGGCGGCATCCACTGACAAGATGTAGTTAGACAACTTAAATCTTCAGAACTTAAATTCAGTATCAAAAAACAAATCATACACACACATACAAATTTGTTACCATTCATCAAGGCATATACATGTGTACTGATAATACACATGCAAACCAAGGACCTTGTTAGAATGTCTATGAAGGCAATTTCCAAACCAAGAAATTTCTTCAAAGTATTCATTCACTCTAGCAAAAGAAATTTCAGACCTCCCCACTTTGTAAAGGTAGTGCCTCCCCTGTCTCACTCCAATTTTCTGTGAGTATATTAACACACAAACACACCTCTTCAACATTAGCTGCTGTCTTGGCAGATGTCTCCATAAAAATTAAGCCGTGTTCTCTGGCAAATGCCTCCCCTTCTTCTTTTTTCACCTCACGCCGTGCTTCCAAGTCACTGTTTAAGAAAAAAAATTCCATCTAAATCACAGGTCACGGATAAATTTTACTTAATCACATGCCTCCAGCATCTACCTTTGAGAAATATAGTCTTATTAAATCATGTGTACCTCTTTGCTAACTGTAAACCACTTTACCACCAACACACAATTTTTTCACCAATGCATTTCATAGCATAGATAATTATAACAGCACACACATTCTTTGTTGCCAGCTGTGAAACAAAATGATACATAATGCCACACTGCTTTTTTTTGGCAAACCCCAAAGTCAATAATAAAAAACTGACCCTAAACAAAGTAACAAATACCTTTTGTTCCCAATCAACATGATGACCATATTGGAGTTAGAATGCTGACGGGCATCTTCCAGCCATGTAGTCAGATGATTAAAAGTGTCGCGACGTGTAATGTCATAAACAAGCAAAGCCCCAGCTGCTCCTCGGTAGTAGGACCTTGTGATAGACCGAAATGATTCTTGTCCAGCCTAAGGAAATATAATAATCTTTAGCACTTCTTGTCCGAGTCTACAATAAAAAAAAATCTGACGTGTCCCAATCCTAGTCCACTGATCTAAGAACTACTCTGTAATAAAGCTACCGGGCAAAATTAAAAACAGTATTCAAGTGTTTAATATTCATATAACCCAAATCATCCAAAAATCTATAAAAGTACCAACCCGTCTCATGTTGATCAATAACATATAGTTCATGAGTCAAGAAAATGTCTGCTGTGCTCCTTTTCAAAGCACATAATCCTTGTAACACTTCTTCAAAAGAAAAATTCTATTATATAAAGCAGGATGCCTACAAAATCTCCATTATGTTTTTTCAACTTAAAACCTTATCAAAATGAAGTGGTAGCTCCATCTTTGGCTGGTCATGCTTGACTACTGATAAATAATATGTGAACTCACCGTGTCCCATATCTGTAGTTTGATTTGTTTCCCATCAATGGTAATCATCCGTGCTCCAAACTCTACCCCTGTAGTTTGATACATACTTCAAGCTTACACACAAGTAGCCAACAGTATAATCTTATACTTTCAGCATGCCACAACACTTTGAAACATAACATTTTTGATCAACTGGATTAAATGCATTACAGTTTAATAACGCACCAAAAGTAACATTCTCCCATCTAGTGGCCAAAAAAAGTCTAAGAACTATAACTACAGCCTTCTAGGGCTAATAGGAATAAAACCCAACTAAAGCAATTAAGAATGCAAAATAAAATTGCTTTAAAGTGACTGTGTTTAGTTCTTTCATAGGAATAGACCTCAGCAATGTAGGCTTCTCCCAGCAACATATTAATATTATAGTTCTCTTTGATCTCCTTGCAAGTCAATGCTTGGAACCTAGTATTACATCAACAGGAGGTTAAATGCTCAGATCTTAAATCATCTCGATATGAGTCATTTGACTAAACCCAGTCATTTAGTAAAAATGTACATAAATAAGTCTTTTACATGTATATGCAAAGGCAATTCATGTTTTTGATCACCCAAATAAGAATAAGCCTTAAATATCCACCACCCTTCAATGTTGGATAATTTACAATGGTGCAAGTACTACAAGCCTACTATGAACCTGGGGCCACATATAAAATTATGCTCAGAGTAGAAATAAATTCCATACCTATGGTCAGATCATGAACTGGCTGAAACCTCTTGTCAGTGAACTGTAACAACAGGCAGGACTTGCCTACACCTGCAATGAAATGCAGATATCCAGTATATTGACTTAATATGCAAATACCTAATACATTTGATGTGCCAATACTCAGTGCATCAATTACAATGAAGTGCCTACTTCCAGTGGACTGAGGATGATGCAGTGCAGATGTGCAGTACACTGCAACATTTGGGTCTTGACCTAGCTGTTCAAGCATGGTCAAGTGCAAATGTACTTTAACATACAATATCTTTAGATATCACCAACTCTCTCGCCACATTTCCTAAGATGCCACTAAATGATGCCTTTAAAGCAAACAGTGAATGACATTTTCCAATCAAACCATAGGCCTTAGTTTACTGTCTACTGTTTAAAGCACCAAACTGCAAAGGCTCAGGTCCTAGTTCCATCCATCTGCCTCTATCTGTTAAAGATTTTATATTCTAATCTCCATGAACAAATCGAATCACAAGTGACACTTAAAAGAGGACATCACAATTAGATGTATCTCTCTACAACATTTAAAATGTGTTGGAGAAGCAAGTAACTGATTATAAACCACTCCATTTTGCTTTTTTTTTTTTTTTTAGCATAGTCTGTGCACCATATGGAAACAGGCTGAACTACAAGGAACTTGTTGGAGCTGCCAAATATGCCACAGGCAAGCCCACTTATGCCCCGGTACCCATAAACCAAACCTCCAGATATGGGCAAATAACAAACCCTCTAACAGAAGGAAAAGCAAAGAAATCCTGGGTAGCTGATGCCAGTCACCAGAGACCCCTCACTTCTCCATGAGCCCCATTGCTGGAGGAGCTTACAACAAGGAACATAACTTTCCACATTTACTCACAAAAGCAATCCATCTGTTCTTTCTGCTATCAACCCACCAACAGACTATTAGGGTAAATGGGAAGAACTCGTCAACACTGTAAGAAAGTCTATAAGAAAGTTTACAGAAATGTAATTCAAGCACATACTACATGACTTCAGGACTCTGCCCCCCCTACCCCCACGATCCTGACCATTCAACACCAATGATGCTAAGTGATCTTTTAACATTGCGGAGCAAATGGTATAAGAAACTAATCAATAGTCAACAGCTAACATGCGATAAACTGTTTATACCAAAGACAGCATAACTACTGCAGGCATTCATATGATTTTATTTAAGCACCAGACAACCAGCCAGCATGAAATGCAAGCACCATGACACTGCAAGTTGTGATCAAAACATAGTAAGAATCAAGTTGATCCACACCCATAGTTTTCAAGAACGAGATAGCACTCTGCATGAAGATAGCTGAGTGACTAGTAACCAGGCTGACAGCTGAGATGACCAATGATCAGGCCACAGATAAGAGATAACTGTGATGGTTGACAACAAAGAAGACCACAAATGAGGTCATCAACAAGATGACCAGTGACCATACCACAGGAAGTTATCTGCAGTCTACTGGCAAATAAGAGAGGACATAAGCATATAACAGATCTGAGTGGCAAAAATCAACAACAGATGACCAGTAACTATTCTTAATCAGATTATTAATGACTAGTTCAAAAGTCATTCAAAGGCTCTAACAGTGAGCAAATAAAATCACCAATACAAGACTGGTGATCAGTTTTAAGTCTCTTAAAAGATAATATTAACCAGCACCCCCGCACCCAATGGGCAGATGACATTGAAGCTGATGAAATCAGAGCAATGGTGGCATCAAATCTTCACTCTCCCACTCCTTGTTGTTTCTTTTTCCTAAGTTCATGTGTATATTTCTATAGATCTAGCAACAGATGCATAATATGGCATCCTTGTGTAGGCTTATTAAGCAGAGTTTACAGTGCTCAGCCAAGCTCATGAAGCAAAATCACACCAATGCAACAGCTGCAGTGTCTGCCTTCAAAGTATAGCTATTCAGTCCTTCCTCAGTCATTAATTAATCCACCCTCATGTTAGAGTAGGCCAGCAAACCCAGCTTCTACTGAAACAGCCATCAGGCCAAAAGCAAGTAGTCAGCCTGATTCTCATAGTCTAAATGGCACAAACTCTACAGACCACTGCCTCTTCTAACACAAAAGTGTCACAGCAAAGGATCAACCTTACTATTTTAAGAAAACCGTTCTTTTACTCACACAATAATACCATTTTAAAAATAGACAGATAACATGAATACAGAATCAATGGCACATTAACTGCACAAACTTTTTGAGATAAATCTGCAGGTTTAAGAAATACAGGTAACTGGGAGAGTCAACACAAAGAAAAATGTAGACTTACAAAATTATTAGCCACCAAGTCACACTTAAATTGTGCTTTTGTCATCCTCAATGCGAACTAGTTTTGTAAGAAGTTATATACATATTCAAATAACTTTATGATGCAGCCATGATGAAGATGTGTTGCCTTCATTGTCTTAACTATAGATAACTTAACTATAGATAACCTTGTCTTCTTGTTCAGTCAAGGGAATCATCTACAAATTTTATCAACAGATACTCAATTCAGATTTTAGCTCATTCTACCATTTATTAGGCCATTCGAAATGATTGTTAATGGTCATGTTTGAAGTGGTGATCAGTCTTGAGTTAAAAATGCCAAATGACTGGGTCAACCCAGTGGTCAAAGTTAATAAAATACACTGCGTGACAGATCAAAGTTGAGAAAGGTTGATAATCAAAATCAATGCAATAAAAAAAAATGTATCAAAGTTATTAATAAACAGCAAATGTAAGCTTCAGACCCTATGCTCCACTGGGGGCAAATAGGAACAAGAAAAGAAATGTAAGCTTCACTCCTGCTCCTAATTTCTGATGGCATGGCTCAGCCCAACACCTTCCAGTTAAAAATCCTGCTTTTTCAAGTGATAAAGATAACTAGAATACTGTTGTCAAAACAAAAGCTGAGGAGTCAAGATCTACAGAAATAGTAATGTATTGTGTTAATAATAAAGATGTGAAATTTCTAAAATCTGCAGAATTAAGTACAGTAAAAGGAATGTCCAGAGAACAATTTTTATTCACTACTGTTAACATTATTTATGGCGTTTCAGACAGCATAACAGCAGGGCCCTCTGTCTATTACTTTTTTTAACCTAAAGCATCTTTAGTTGTTTTTGTTTTTTTAGACTGCTTCAGTTTCACCTTGAAATAAACAACTACCTGAACAGGTGTCCAGAAGTGACATCAACACACTAAAATAATATTCTCACAGAATAAAATCACAATCAATTATATACATAACTATATAATAAAATTAACTGCATCCCAATGATATCCTTTCTATATTCCTTTCAGACCTCTGCATGTTGTATGACCAAAATATATACAATCCAAAGTGAACCTAATAAAAAAAATAATTAAAAACAAACAAGTATAATGTTCCTTCTCAGATCTCAACTTGCATGATGGGCAAATCAACCCACACCTCTTTAATCACTTGGTTAATGCTAGTCCCTCTGATGTTCTGTAATGCTGTATTCCAGAAGGACCATGTGTAATTGAAAAATTTCCATAAAGTGAAAAACAGTTTTCTTAGAAACAGTGATGGCAACAATCTGGCAGATTTCAGATGCATTTTCTTTTAACACTTGCCTTCAGTGACAGAACAAAGACTGACAAACATTTGCAAGAAAGTGCCGCGAAAATTGCCTTTGTTGTTATGAGCAATGTGGAGAAGAAAGACAAAACAGTCGATAGAAGCTCATACACAGCAAGTCATGTTAGGCTCTTTTAGAAGCATAGGGATTTTGATTTTTGGCATTTTTTTTTAACAGCCAGGGCTTCCGCTTACGCAAAAAATTGCGTACAGTACGCATTAAAAGTTCGGAGGACCCCTTCAATTTTCGTCAATGGGGTCCCCTTCAAATTTGGGCGAAGAACAGGGACCCCTTAAAAATCTGAAGAAGGGGTCCCTGGGACCCCAAAGAATTTAGCTTTAGCAGAAGCCCTGACAGCAATAAAACATTCTTTCAGATTTGCCTAGTTTGCACATGCCTAAATTGCAAGTTCCCTTTACTTTCTCCATAGGTGAACTTGATTCTCCCACCACATAAACTTTTACAGCATGGCTGTGGTGAGCCTCAGTTGTCTGTGTGGTCAAAATGTGTTGCAGCATGCACGACCGAGATTATAGGTATGTTGCAGGCTATAACTATGAATTTCAGGCCTCAACCACATCTACTGTTTGATCCTTTAATTCAACGATATACTCTTTTCACTGTTGATTCCAGTTAGAATTCATACTGACGCGCTTTCTGTGAATGAGAGACGGTGCTGTGTTTTGTTCTACTATAAAGCAGTTCTGCTTGATAAGTTTAATACAGGTATGTGAAAGTCGCGGGTAGGAAAGACGCGCGCTGAAACTTTGATCATTTACTGTGACATCTTGAAATTTACAAAATTCGTTTCTTTTATATGCAAAATCAGTAAAAGGAACAGTTATGCACCAACGCGAGAATTGTAACACCATTTATATTTTAATGGCACGTACCCATCATATTGATCATAGGCGTACGATTTACAAATGTGTTGTAACGTTCGAGACAGTGACTTACATTGTAGTAAATCTTCTGAAATTCTGCGGCAGTTAATTATTCACATAATTTTAATGCTCAATGACTCTGGCGATCACAAGCAGAATATCATACTGCGTAAAATGAAACTTTAATGAGCAGTCGCGAGAGATCAACATCTGCGACGGCCATGATGGATGCCTGATCAGGCAAAGAGAACAAAATATTCTGCTTGTTTAATAAGTCCACATGAAAGGAACCATTGACGCTAAAAGAAAATACTAGATGCATAGTTGTGTAGTTACCTGTATCGCCAATGATTATATACTTGAACAAGTATGCGTATGACATTTTCACTTAGTGTCCAATGTTGATGATGTCAACGCCACCTGACGTCACGCAATGAACTCGGAAGTAAACTATTGACCAAATGAAAAACGGAGCGCATCAAAATCTGCGCATTTAGGAGAAAATTAAAATTACTATCGTGTTTTACATTGAACAAGTTCTTAGTTTGATAAATACTTATTTCATTAATCACATTTTATTTAACTTGTTTCTTTGTCAGTTTGGGGAAAAGGTATTATGTGTGTATCTGTGTGCGTCTGCAGCTGTTTTTGCTACTTAAACGCTTTATTTTACTTTATACAATAACGATGCACATTAAATTTCTGCATAGTTTTTGGTTGATAATTACTGGAATATTGTATTAATATCGATTCAATATTATTTGTTTTGTCCCTGTTATTTTCAGTATGTGCTGAGTAGGTTGTCATCCAACACTTGCTGCTATTGGACACTGATGTAAACAATATGGCGGTCACTGCGAGAAGAAAACAGTGATGTTTTGTTTATCACTTATGAAAACGTGTGAAACAGAACTATTTGAAAAAGAAGATGATTGTCTCACAGGAAAAAAGAAAGAAATATCAATGGAATTTCAAGAATACGAACTATCCTCGAAATAAATGTAAGTCTATATATTGGTTATTTGTTAAGGATCAAGGTAAGGTAAACCTTACAAACTTTAAAAAATATGTTGATGAAAACTTGAGTTTAAGATGAGCACAGGGTTTGTACTTTGAAAAAAAAAAAGTGGCTTTATTGGCTATCAATTATGACTGAAAAGGTAGTAAGAGCATGCCCTTGCCACTTAAAACAAGAATGAGACATGGGCAGTATACAACCCGGACCGAAGAATGAATAACAGTGCTGATGACAAATAAAAAAGAAATGTAGAAAACGTAAAGATAAACCAAGTAACTAGAAGTGAGAATATTGGTGATTCTGCAGAGGAAGACGAATAGGAAAGTAGCAATAAACAGGAAAGTGGGAAGGGGGTGAAAAAGTATTGGCATTGTGTGGACTGTGTTAGGAATAACCCTCGAGGAAGAGGTACATTTTCAGTGCGGATTTGAAAGATTAAATTGTAGATAGGTGGCAGAGGGAGTTTCATTGTTTTGCTGCACAGTAACTAAAAATCCTGTTCATATGTTGTTCTCGAGACAGGAATAGTTAAGATACATTCATTCATCAGACGAAAAGAGAAATTGTATGGCTGGGACAAAGGAGAAGTGAAGTTTAGAGAAATAGTCAGGGCAGAGTTTGTACTGAGTGTGAGAGCGGATGGGTAGCCAGAGCAGAAAACAAAGGATAGAGTGACATGGTCCCGTTTCCTATCTCTAAGTTGACTTGACATTGAGCTGTTTATTTCATTGTGTTCTTAATTATTGTTGAAACCAGGGGATCTACCAGAAGACTGGAAGTTTGCAAAAGTAATAGCTTAAAGATTTAAATCTGATCCTGGCAATCATATACCAGTACTTTTAACATTACTGTATTGTGTGTAAAGAATGTTAATGTGCTAATGAAATCACTCAAAATGTCTTCTTTTTAATTTACAATAATATACCATTGCTTTACAGTGCCAGCAATTACTAATGCACCTACAGTGGATTATCAGGCACTGGAGTGGCTTAACAGCATCCATGGGCTTTCATCAAGGTAAAAGACTAAGGCAAAATGTTAATTCATCACTTCCTAACATATGGTACTCATTCTCAAAATCTAAGTAAATAATTCTCTGTGTAGAAAAAGATTTCAAGAATTAACAAAGATCATGTTGGATATGTTTAAAAAATTAACCTTTCACTATCCTTGATTGAATGTGCAACATAAATAACATTTTTACTAATATGGTTGTTTTCTTTTTTTCAGCCAGAAGCCAGAGACTACAATGGAGGCTCACCGGGTATTTATGAACAACTACCACAAAATGTTCATCCCAGAAGTTAAGAAATGTGGCCTCCCTATTCACACAGAGAAGAGAATTGTGTAAGATATGTCCATATATGTGTATACACCCACATCCACTGATGTGTGTATATATATATGTATTTGTGTGTTAGAATGTATACAATGAGTGAGGTGAGTGTCACATATATACAATTAAATTGAAACATGCCAATAGCATTAAAGTTTACCAAGATTACCCGGTACAAGGTATCATCTGTGGGTTGCAAACGACAAAGCTATAAAGTGCATGTAAAAGTTGCCATGACATAGCAATCAAGAAATGATCATATGGGCAAATATTTGAAAGTAGCAAGGCTATGTGTCATGAAAGTCACACTGCCATACAAGTACACAGGATTTTGTTAACTGTGAAAATAATGTATGGTGTATGTGGTCAATGAAAGCATAGACAAAGGGTTGCTGCAGATGACAGGGAGGCGTGAAATATCTTGCTATGTGGATATTGCTGATGCCTGAATTATATTGATCTTGTGTAAAATTTCTCCACATTTTGGGTTGTTGCTATGGATTGTTTTCTTCCTTTTTCCCAATCCTATGGCACAGCACAAATTTCTTTTGGACTTAAATATGTTCCTGTAAGTCATCTACACATTTCTTCTATGCTCAAATCGACTTGTTCTTTCATTGATATCTCAAATATCTGCACTGGATTTGAACCTTGGTTCATTAGACTATATGCATGATACATATTTGTTTCAGTATTGACAAACTTATGGTCCACAGTGACAGTGAGCAGGCCACAGGTTAGTAGCTCAGCCCATAGCATATTATTCATGAACCACAAACAAGTCGTGATCATTTGACAGGCAGGGTTATTTTTACAGCAGATATTGATGGTTCTGATTGTTTTCAACCACATTCTTATTTGTTGACTTTTGTAGAATCTGTTGGAATCAGTAATAATTTCTAAGAATTTGTAGGTACTAAATGACTTCTGTAAAAGTCAATGGTTACGAACATATCTTTCTTAGAATTTCTTGGTTCTGGAAGATCCATCAACTTAGACTGTAAGTTTTGGTGTAATTCATTTGGAGCTGTTTGGACTAGTTGATTTTCCTAAAAGTTGCTGGTCTTTCACCAATTTCTGTAGAAGATGGCACTGTTGTTGGCACTAAATGTGCACAGAATAATCACTGCAATAAAATGTACCAGGTCTTCTGTTTTGGTTATTATCCTTCAGGATGTGGAAACCATGGCAAAAAAATGCTACAATTATAATGAAACTTGTTTATGCATTTATAGTTTTATTTACTGTATATATTTTATATATATATATCTAATATATAATAGATCATAAACTTTGTGTGAATGCAAGAAAGGTTAAGTAGCAGTTTGTAACGGTTTGCTATTCAAACTGTAATAACAATGTGAAAAGAAAAACATTCAGTGTTACATATGAATATTAACCAGAATTTAATAAACAGATGTTATGAATACTTTTCACACTTGAATAAGAAACTGTTGATCAGGCTGAGATAAAATGGAAGAATAATGTATGATAAGAATGATGATTCCTTGCACAAACTTTCAATCAAGATAATGAGAAATAAACATGATAAGAACTTAACAAGAAATGCTGTGTTTGAGAAACATGCTTGTAAAATGTTATAGGAAGACCAACGTCAGAGGCAGAGAGGAAGACAGTGAGGAAGAAACTGACCACGGAGGAATTTACTCACAACATCAAAGATTACCTCCCCTTATTTCACAAAGAGCACAAGAGTCAAGATCCTGCTGCTGTTCGCGCTGACAATATTAAAACTCTGAGGCAAATTTTACGCAAGCTGTGAGCATGACAATCTTGCCTCCATATTTTCTTATCCAGTGGATGTAAATTCTACAATTAACAAAAGTTCAACGCGAACAATTTCTTTTAATAGAGATTCATGATCTTAGTAACAATGTAACTACTTTCATTTGACTAAAAAGTGGTATCTAAGAGTTTATCTAGAGTAACTGTATAGTAGACAATACTGTTTCTTGTGAAAAAAAGTATACTATAACATGGTGTATTGTACAGAGTGATAACTCAATGGCATAAACACGTAAATGTATCTTCATTAAAGAGTGCAGCATACTTCATATTGGTAATCAAGACTACAAAAAAGCTTTTCAGTTTTACCCAGTTCTAGCAGTGACTTGAATATGAACAGTTATTTACATGCTGAATCTTTAAATACTCAGAATGTTATTTAAAGAAAAAGAAATTGTCATATTGGCTGAAGCAAAGGGAGAAAAGGGTGCTGAACTTGTTAACAGAAAAGAATTTTATCTTTGGTCTTTATTCATTCTGTATTTTTTACAGTCTCATTTGATGCCCTGACTTATCTTGCTGGGTAACATCTTAGACCGTAAGCTACAATTTATCTGGAAAATTTCAGTTCATTATGCCACTGTGCTTTAAGTTATATCTCAAAGACCATACGCTTTAGTTCATCTAAATTATGACCATAAACTACTGTGCTACTTTGTTATATCTATGTTATCTCCCAGATCAAAGCGTGTGTGTTGTCCTCAGCATGTCATGATCCCCATTCACTTCATACTAATGGCCATCACTTTCTGTTGTGTCTCACAGACCATTTGAGAGGACAGCCCTTGATAATGATAAGATTTTCTCCATTCTTAAAACATTTGACTTTTTTGCGGAAACCTTCACCAACAATGTGCTCAAAGAGTTGTGTGTTGTCACTCAAATGGAGATATGGCGCGAGGCAGACTTTACAGGTAGGGCCTACGTACATCTTCCATATTGCAAGAGTACTTCTGATCCATCAGGATTTTTACTTTTTGTGCACAGTAATGCATGAAGGGTCTGTGTAGGCTTCTGTCTTGAGAACCTAAAAGGCTTATTACTCCAATTTTTAGAAATAATTAGCTTCTGATAGACTTTTTGAAAAAGGTAGACATGTTGGTAGACCATTAATATAACAGTTGTATGGCAGAAGATAAGGGACAACTGTGTCTGTAATAGAGATCAAAGTATAACTATTATTGTCTTAGCTATATTTTATAAAGTTTACTTTCTTTTGGTGTGACATCAGCATTTACTGATATATAACATTGATATATCACTACATCATGAATAGTTGTATATCTGTTCATTTACTAATATGGAGAGGGGTGTTCCTAACAGCTTGAGAGGGCCAGCTCTCCTTATTTCCTTTTTCTTCTTGTAGTATATATACTGTACCGATCTGCACTTTTCCGACGTCATCTTCAATGTTTGTTTGCTTGCCTACAGCTTTTTATTTATTCCTCTGCTAACTTCAACTCTCTCATTGCCATTAATCTTC
The DNA here is from genome assembly GCF_003073045.1 of Pomacea canaliculata. Lineage (NCBI taxonomy): Eukaryota > Metazoa > Mollusca > Gastropoda > Architaenioglossa > Ampullariidae > Pomacea > Pomacea canaliculata. The sequence goes on from NC_037601.1 coordinate 1,774,886, forward strand.
TGTAGCTAACACCATCACAGTTTCTTTATTTGTACAAATCATCCCTGTTATATCAGTGCAAAACAGTTATGCCTCTCAACATTGGACTGCTATTTCTGCTTAGTGATCATATGGATATTCACCTGATCATTTCTAGGTGTTTGATGATTGATCTGTTCTGCTCTAGTCCTATGCCTGTACATCAGTCTTATTGACATCTTAGCCTATAAATGTCATCTGGCAGAAAAATGACCTGGTATTCCCATAAATTTACAGAGCCACAAGAATTTTTGTTTGGTCTGTCTTGCGTTTTTAATACATGGAGATCCTGGCTTTGGCTGGGATACTGTGCTATACAAGCTCACACCATTATTATTATTGTTGTATAAGCCACATTTTAAAATGCTGTCATGTGTCTATATATAGTGTTTGGCAGCACCGGTCTTCACATGGTGTTACGAGGGAAGGTAACCCATTAACAGAACCTCACATCTTCACTGCACTTAATACCACTGACTCAGATCTTCGATCACCAACTCCAGTGCTAGAATCTTCAGATACTGTGGTAAGTGTCAGGCTAAGCTTCATTCTCAAAACTTTAAGGATTAATTTTATTAAATATGGAAAATTTGTTAAAAATAATTATATCTTAATTTTAAAGCTACAGTGGATCTTTCATTTCACAGGCATGTATTAGCCTTAGCAGCATTTTTATACAGGTTCTAATCATTTGTAAAATATTGTTCTACAGCTGGAGCCTGGAGACTGCTTTGGAACTGTTTTGAAACTTAAAGACAAGGCTCCTAGTACCAGGTACTAATAATAAGCCTGATATCACAAAGCTGCACTGTCAAAGTGTCATGTTACTGTGTATTCAATTCATGACATATTAGAGGGAATTTTTAAAGTTATATTCATGTAGGTGTGTTCCATAAGGTTATTTAAAATCACTTATCCTTTTGTGTATCTGTCCCACTACAACACAGGTGGCAGAAGCAAAGAATCCAACAGTGAAATATCTCTCACCACTGCACCAAGTGATGAGGTGTACAGATTGATATTGTAACATGTACTTAGTGATATATGTCACACTAGTCTGTTGTAGATAATAGGTATATGGTGTTCATAACACAGTATGCAACAGCAGCCTTTACTTTGTCCTGTCACCATTCCAATTATTATTTTTATCCTACTGTGCTCTAGGCTGCTAAGTGTCAAAACAATGGAAAACAACTGTGAGTTTCTTAAAATTTCTGCATCTGATTATTCAAAAGTCAATGAGGTGAGTTCAGTCAAATATTTCTGTCCAGTGATTTTCAAAGTGTAATTTTTGATTTTTATTTATGTGCAGTTTTAAATTTCAGAGGAATCAATCATGAATTTAATTCAGTCATTGCATAATTATAAAAAAAAAATCAACATGCCTTTTTAAAAACTAAATATGGAAACATACTGTCAGAAGATTTGAGCTACAATTTTAATAGCTTAGCTTTTAAGAAAATAAAATATCAGTCTTACAATCAAAATATTTTATTCTTTGTCTTCCATGATTTGCAGTGTCAGTTAACATCACATAGACAATTGACCTTATAAGTGAAGACACAGTTGAAGTTTGTTTTTTTTTATTATTGCTGCGCCGAGTAAACGGAAAACATAAAAGAAAAAAGATGAACTTTGCAATAAAAGCAATGAAAATCATCTTCCCAGTGGTTCCCGGCAAAGACATGATCATGGCCCAGAGAGTTAAACGAAAGTAGTTTTTTTAAAAATAGTTACTCATATTAAACTATTCATGTAGGGTAGGAACTGTTAGTTTTGGTGTTCATGTTGCAGCAAATCCAGCTGAGGGAGCATACAGAAAAGTTAAACCTCCTTCTGTCCTGCTCACAATACCGCATGTGGCCACGTCAGCCACTCATACAGGTTGCAACTCACATTGAGTGGTTAACCTATCCTCCTAATACTGGTACAGTTTCATGATGATTAATCATGAAGTATGAGTATGAAGTATGAGCATTTATACTATGAACAAGAAACAGCTTATGTAGCTAAACATGCTTATATCCAAGTGAATGTAAATTAATGTTGGAAGTAACCCCCCCCCCAAAAAAAAAAAGAGTAGAATGGTTTTTATATTTTTAATAAAAATATCTAAAGATTAAGAAAATAGTTATCTCAGAGTTTGTGAAAATATTTATTTTCACTACCTCCATCTTCATCATGTCTCTAATGAATTGTCATTATTTGTACAGTTGTTACAAGTTCATGTTTTTTTGAAATCTTGAGAGAATTAGGAAGCTTGACTAAATCTGTGTTACCTGCACAGTGATTGTCAGTGAGGGCTACAAGGCACCCTTCATCGGCTTCATCAAGACTGGAGAATGTCATGTGCTTCGACAAGTGGATGTCCTCCAGACGCTAAGAAATGGGCACAAAGTAAGAATGCCTCCCTCTTCTGAAGTTATATTTGTCTTATTTTATTACAAGAACCCTTCCCTGCTGCAGTTCCCTTAGATCCAGCCCAAATTTTGATTCATCTATGTTATGATATAAATGTCACTCCATTACAACAACCCCATTTGTAGTGTTTCAGTTATTAGGGGAACATGATAAAAGTGGCCAAAAGTGTGCTCCCTACCCCTGACGAGCTAGATAAAAATATCCTCGGACAATGATGCTACGTGTTGACTGTTACTTGTGTCTTACCTTTTTTGCGTGCATCCACCACAAAGTGTCTGGCCTTAGCTGCCAGGGGCAATGCCTAAAAAAAAAAAGCAAGAAAAATGACCTGTGACAACCAATGATGATAAACAACCAAGTTGTGAATGTACACTCTATGTTCCCACAACAATGAAATCACCTAATGACATCTTTCTCAGAACATATTTCAATAATAATAATAAGAAGAACAGAGCACCTGTCACAGAGCATTTTCCCGCTGAGCAGCAAGCTGTTAAAAAAACACAATTGAAAAGAAGATTTTGTGGAACAAAAGAACAATGGATATACATGTACAGAGTTGACCATTCAATCTTGTGTTGCTGTTTCACAGTTCAAGAATTCAGAATAAATGTTTTTTGTTTTATCACCTGTCTTAAGTATCTTTCAAAAGAGACTGCTTGTTACTCTGAAACTTGAATAAAAAGTTAAGATTTTAAAAATTATGCATGGGTAGAAGACTTTCCATATGGATAGTCTCCTGTAAAGAAAAAAAAAAGTTTCACTGACTGTGAGGATGGAAATATGTGAAGAATAAAGAGACTCTACTTATCTGTAACCAGTTATAGGACTCTCCTTCTCATTCATCAGAATAGCCTATTGTTACAAATCATTTTTTGAAATTGGAGAAAATTGTGTATTGTGAGACAAATAATATATTTTTAATATTATATATATATCACTAATAAACATTGAAGTTGAATTTGTTGAAGTCAGGCAGTTTCTTTACTATAACCTCATTCACGACCTAATTTTAGCAGATTTTAGTAGTCTTAATAGATTCGACTGTACCTTTTGATAATAAGCTTACTACTTTGTAAGATGTATAAACATAAACCCAGGAGAAATTGAATAGAATTAACAAATTAAGCTGTTAACTGTAAATGTCCTTAAGCAGTTATTGAATATCTGATCAGATAAAAGGAACACAAAAAAGTATTCTAGTTATGGGTTGGTGGGTGTGTAAAGACTTACGTACATATGCATATGTGCGAGTCATTTTACCCAACACATGCATGCTTGCAGGAGAAACGCACCAAGCAAGTTGTGATGGGGAAGCTGGGGCCATCCGATTCCTTTGCAGAGTTGAGTCTCCTTCAAGACGAGCCTGTCACTTGTTCCATAGTCACAGCAACTGATGTGGAAATGGGAGTTATAAAACCAGGCCATCTCCATGGTAACTTTCAAGCCTTCTTTCATGGCAGTACCTGTCAATGCCTATTTGTCACCTAATTATAATCCAAGGTATCTTTCAAATCTGACAGACCTGAAGTTTGTCTTCCTCTACTTGCAGAACTGGATCAAGTTACTGTACAGCTTTTTAAACACTCCAGTACCCATACCTTTGGTGAACTAACGAAGGTGAGATCAAACAGTCTGGCCCAGTTGATGTGTACTGCTAGTGATATCACTATTTTCTGAGGGCCTGGCCATTTTAAAAAGCTCAAGAATTATGGAGAATATAGTGTCTGACCTGTTTCATAGATTTTTTCACTAGGTTACTCATTCTCTCTGTCCCAGAAGTTTTTGCCAGTAGTGTTTGTTTCGTTCTTGTACTGATGTTGTGTTTGAGTGTGTTTGACCAATAACATAATAAAGAAGAGGGGAGGGGAAAAAGATATTCAGCGTATGCGTGTGTGTCATGGGATACTTTTAATTTTGTAAAAGTAAATGGTTTTGTAAAGAGTGGTTTAGAATACAGTACATTTCTACCATCATCATCAATGTCGTTACACACCAGATAGTTTGTCATCTCATGATACAATTTCATACTGGACACAGTACACATTGAGACAGCATACAGTGCTGTTTGCAGTGTTCTGATTTCACCCTGACTACAAACAGCATAATTCCATTGTCACCATGTCACAGTTATCTATCTTACTGGTGTTAGGCAAAGTCCTTGTTGTTAGCTTGAAATGTGCTGACATTTGTAGCAGTCCTTTTGTCTCCCAGGAAGACATCCAGAATGAATATGTGCACCAGGAACAGAAACGAGCTTGGAATGAATTTAAGCACAGCGTCATTGTGGATGTCATCAATGCCAATGGAATTCGACCTGGCTATGGAAATGGGCCAAGTGACAGACATGCCAGCCATGGAAATGGCTAGTGAGACAGACATACTTGCTACAGGAAGAGGGCAAAGAGCAAATATGTGCCGTAAGCTGCCTTTGTAGCCTGGCTGAAGGAACACACAGAGGGTGTCCTGCCTACCTATAGTTTACACCTGACATTGGGTGTACAAATAAAGTACAAAATAGCCTGTTCAATACAAGGTCAAAGGCAAAAGAACAATTTGTATAGACTAGTTTTAATGTCTTGAGTTTATAAATAAAAATGTGATGGATCGTTACAATAAATCGTGCAAAATAATTAACAACTCAAAGTGCATCCTGGCTGTGTACGCCAGTATCTGTTACTCGATGTAAGTGCACAGTCTGCTTGAAGAGGAATGAAGAGACATTTTGGGTGAAAAGTTTTGGAAATGCTTTGAATGTAAGGCACATATGTTAAGGATTGCACTGAGATTTCTTGTTGCTAATCACATTTTCAACACAACAATTACAAACATCATTTTAGAACCTGATGATAATATTAATAATAATAATAATCAGCATGCACATAGCCCCTCCTGATGGAGAGTTCCTGGCATTTACAAAGTGTCTACACACCTATAACACACATGCACATCCAGCTGATCAACCACCGAAACATATGGCATACATTCAAAGACTAATAGCAAGTCAGAGGATGAGGAGTGGGTGGAAATACTTGCAGAGCAAGTAGACATACTGGGGGAAAAAAAAAATCAAAATTTTCTGCAAAGTTAGTCAGTTTTGAAGAGCTATTTGACTCTATTGCACCCCTAAGCACGCTAATGCTAAAAAAGATTTTTACACCAAGCAGAATTAGTATAACTGAATAACAAAAATAAATTTTATAGTTGTAACATTTACCAACTGGTAGCAATGCTATTGCCAAAGTACCCTTTACAAAAAATAATAATTAAAAAGCAAAGAAAAAAACAGTCTCTACTGTCTACCAGGGTAGGTTCAGACAGAAACAGGAAAAATAAAAATAATTAGCTAAATCAAAAACATATAAAAAAATATAGCAACTGAAGTTGGCTGCTGTCTATGACTGTCTCCTGCTTGAGAAAGGTGTGTGTGTGTAAATGCACGTTTCCATAAGAGGGAAGCAGCTGCATGCAACCCAAAAGCATACACCCACAACCAAACGCAGGGTGCATGAAAATGGCTCTGTCAAGATGTCTCAGGTCAAAGTTGACGACTCAGTCACAATAGTCATCACAGTCCCAAGTAATTCTTTACTCAGACAAAAATTGTGATATCGCTGATGCAGCTGTGAGTTCTCCGTGACAAACAGTGCCATGTTGCTTTGTCCAGAAACATTTCTGGGGGTCATCTGATTGACCATCGCTTGTTCATGATGCAGATTTACAGCAGCAGCTCCTGTATTCTGCTCATCTGTCTTGCAGTCTAGAAGCATCTGAGTGGATAGCCCACATGGTTCAAATCCTTGGGAGGAAACACACAAAAAGCCCTGTGACAACTGCTCTGGTGACAATGACTTTGGGAATGACTGTGCCGCTGGACTATTGTTTGCTGTTATATAGCTGTCATGCAAGTCTGGGGATGAACAGGTAAATGACACATCTGGATGACTCGCAGAAGATGCCTAAACAAGAAAAAAAAAATCACCTGTAAACTTATGTCTTTGTTTTCATTTAAGATATTTTAATGTTTTTTGCTCTCATCACATATATATTTTCACAAAGCAATATAGCAAGTGAAAAGCCAGCACACTACTGTGTATCTTACACTAATGTATAATGACTATGATACAATGTATGCCTTAAACTAATGTATCATGTCTGAAAATTTATCACCATAATCCTCCATCATCAAAAGAAGATATACACCGATTCTGTTTGTAAAAGTAAAATATGTGATAGGAGTAGAGCTGCAGCAATCAAACACCCTTTGAATGCAGATTTTGTTATTAGTGTAACAACTGCAAGTTTTAAAATGCCATAGGAAAGGAAAGAGGAACTTGACTGAGCCCTCATCATCTTCTAACAGGTGATTCTGAAGCAGATAGTTGAATGGTTAGAGGACTGGCTCCACAACTGAAGTACTGCACACCAGCCAGACGAACACTCCTGTGATGCAGCATACTAACCCCTAGTTGACCCAGCTGTTGAATGGGTATCTCACCTCACAGAGGGGTAGGGAAGGAAATAAACAGCTGGCCCAAAGATAGGTGTAGTTTCTTACACCTCACTCCCAGTGGTTGGAAGGTTACAGGACTGCATTTCCTTCACGTTCTCTGCACCTTTTAAAACTCCCAATAATATATAAGCTAAAAATCTGATACGAACAAAATTTTCGTAACGCCCACGTGAACCACGTGACCGACAGCGTGTCATCATTCGCGCTCGAGACACAGTACGATCGGACCTATGCGCAATGTAAGATAATCCTTCATGACTACTCTTCCTGTCCTCTCTCCACAACTCTCCCAACTCTTCCAACCACGCCGTCAAACGTCAAGTTTTCTGGCCTCCCAAATCTCTGAGTTGATAAAACATCAAAACATTCAGAGACTTTGCTTTATGGCTACTCATTTTTTTTTACTCACATTTTTACATATGGATAAAATTATAGAAACAACTCATTTTTGGATGAGATATTTAAAAAGAAATTTGAAACTACTTTTTCCAGCTCCAGCCAAACCCATCGTTTAGAAAAAGAAAAACAGTACCTGTGAAGAATTGGTGGTTATCTGCTCTGCACAAGTACTGTCTTCTGGTTGATCGCTTGCCCCTGCTGCTGTTTCCAAAATATCAGTGCTGGACACCACAACCTCCACATTTCTGGAAGGTTCAGGCCTCTTTCCAACTTCTTGGTTTTCTTGTTCACAAAGATGCTTTGACAGTACAGTACTGAGGCTATGCAATCAGCTGCTGCCTTCTGCTTATTGCCATCCACATCAACACTTGCCTTGTCCTTCATCTTCAGAACAATTGGTTCTGATGAAAGTCAGCAGTGTATGATGCTGTTATCCCACTACTGTCTGAAAATCTAGTAGTTACATCTTCCTTGTGACGTCCTTGCCTGCTGCTCTCATATGGATGGTCCTTGCTGCTAGATGATAACGCAGTATCTTCAGAATGACATTCCTTCAAAACGGTGTAAACTAGCTTATTCTCACTTGAGGCATTGGACTCTCCCATACCTTGCGTGACCTTATTACGCGCAGCATGACAGTCTACCAGCAAATCTTCCTGAGGAAAATTATAAGAAATATCCATTTCACTGGAACAAACAAATGAAATTTCAGAATCAATTGCTTCCTTCTCACTTATCTTTGCATTTGTGACACTGCTGTCATGCCAAGCTTCTACTGACTTGCACACAGAGATCTGGTCCTTTGACCAATCTTTATGTTTCTGTGCTGGCATGTCTGTATCTGTTGAAGAACAATTTTGTGCTTGGGATGACCTGCTAGAAGTCTTTAGAGTTGAAATTTCTGTAAAAAGCTGCATGGGACTACAGCTGCTGTCCTCACAAAGATGATGGTGTCCAGATGATGCAACACAATCCTCTTGTGCAGAAGACACATGGTAGTCATCCTTCCATTCTAAAAAAAAAAATTAATCAATTTGGTAACTGATCTATTGTGGCCTTATGCTCCTTGAGGAGTAACAAGGACTAAACTAACTGATCTATGCCACAAAAATACTTATTATTTCAAATGTGTGTGCATGTGCATGTGCATGTGTTTATGAACATGTGTATACAAATGCACATGATGAAATATCTCTGAATGAATTATGCACATAATAATGAGGTCACAGAACTACTGCAGTTATTATTTCAAGTATCTGCTGCATGCAGAAATATTTTGGTGTTTTTTTGCTCTTCAAATACCTGGCAAAGAATCCAGTAACATCTTGTCTTCTTGACTAACCATCAAGCGACCAGCATGAAGTGTGACACTCAGCAGCTGCTGTACCTTCCACTCCAAATGTTTTTGTTCTACAAGTGTTAAAAATTCTTTGTTACCATTACATCAGCCCAAACTGGTGCATAACAACAATAATAATATTAAATGAATTTGTAAATAGCATTTCCCTTTGTGGATGTGAGCTCAATGTGCTGCACATAAAAGAGTATAAGATAAACTGACAGTCAACCATACAAGAGGCATAACCATCAGTAAATGGATGAAACCATGACAAACACAAAGTGAATGAAGATAAAGAACTGAGGAACAGAATAGTATGCTTGATTATGCAAGCTATTTTAAAAAGAGATGTGTTTTGGGGCTGAATTTGAAGGCTTTGAATGTAGACTCAGATGAAAAAGGAAAGGGAAGGAAATTCTGAAAAGAGGGGTCTGAGAGGGAACATCTGATGAACTTGCTTCTGATGCCTGGCACAGAAGGTAGGGTAATGCAATCAGACCGAAGAGAATGATTTGTGAGGTAAATCTAATGAAATGATTTCAATCTGACCTGAGAAATGGTGCTGTGCATTCCCATTCTGATCTGCCAAGCTTGATGCTGTCTGGCTTGTGTCTTGCCTGCTGGCAATGGGACCCCTGCATAGTAGTTGATTTCTGGGTTTTATCTTCTGACGGAACAGTAGTACCACATTCGGGTTTAAGATCACACACATCTTGTTGACACTTCTTTGCTTTGTTATTACACTGAGATCCATGAACACTGAAATGTTTGATGGGGATATGAGGCAAAAACAGCAGCCTATCAGTTACATTTGTGTGCTTTATTTTGATCCTCTTTTGTCTGTTTTTGAGTGGCCTAGGATTTAAAAGACTTGCAGACCCTTGATGGCCCTGAATGCCATAACCTCGATAACATGGTGTTGGGTATAAGAAGTTTGTGATTTCTGATTGTCTATCAAATGAGGTTTGATCAACTGAAGACAATGTACACATGACAGGACTTGTTGACCATGATGATGATTTCTCTTCGATATCATCCTGCTCCAAATGTGGCATGACTGTTGATGGGACAAACTCAGGTGAATCCCCATTTGCTTTATGCTGAAGAAGTGATATGTTCACAGAACATGGCTGTGGTCCCAGCTTGAAATCTGTTTCAAGACTTGGCTTTCCCATTTCTATAATGAGTTGTGTGGCAGACAAAGTCTCTGAAGAGCTCTCTGATTGTTTTCTGTAGATGAAACACAACAATGACAATCTTCTCAAAGAATACACAGGATAAATTTGGAATTTAGGATCTGCAGTCCTACCATCAACAACTTTCTCAAAACTTGATCATTCAATGGTTTTCCCAAAAAATTTTTCTGTACCCTTTAACAACCGGAACACCTACTGTAACACTACCTGACCGACCTATTTGTTATTCTGAACTTTGTATAAAACTGAATAACAGAATTAAAATTTCACCTATCTGTATGCTATCTCTTTTTATTTTATTGTGTAAATCTGTATCAGATAGTCCAGTCACAGATCAGGTAGTCCAAAATACTATACAGCAAATTTCATATAGTTTGCAATACAAAAGCTGTTGGATGGATGTTTTACAAAAAAAGATAAAAAGAGAAGGTAGTCTCAAGACCTTATGGTCACAGTAGAGCGAGAAGTTAAAGCCCTTGCTTATTTATGGACCAGCTATGGTAAGTTCAGTGCTTGTATCCTCTCCCTTGCTGCCTGATCTTCCCCACCCCTCTAAAACAGGGGCAGGGAATATCTGGCCTGCAGGCTGTACAAGGCCCACAGAATCATTTCGTCCGGCCTAGCCAAGGTAACCGCAGGTGGGACTCAAAATTCAGCAAATCTAAAAGCTTTTTTCAAAGCAACATAAATTTATATAAGTGAATCAAAATAATAATGTCAATTCTGAGGGACAAGCAAGGAACAAACATTATGGGATAGACAAGACTCACAGGACAGACATATGTTTTTTGTCTTATGCTCAAGGACAATCTGCCTGTTTGGCATTAAATCAGAGGACAGTCAGTAATGCCAGCTAGAGTTGGAGTGTACAAGTTGCAAGCCTATTAACACACTGTGACAAAACTACAGCTTGACCAAATATGGCAGGCTAATTTTAAGCTGATAATTTTACATGGCCCATGAGTAGTGTTTTAAATATCAAAATGGCCCTTAGCAGTAAAAGGGTTTCCCACCCCTGCTCTACAAAGATGTGTCCACAGCACAGTGTGACTGTCCATGATATGACTATGTTCTTACAATAATAATAATAAACGTTCATTTACAGAGCACCCTCCCCACCAACAAAGGCTAGATATTTGCAAACCAAATACTGGACAACTGTAATATAATGCACAAAATGTTGATAAATCAATGCCATGTAAATCACCAGTCAAAAGGCATCAGAAAATTACCTGCAGAGTTCTACCAACTGAGCCGATTTTTGTGATACGTCTAAATCAGTCATTCTGCAACAGGTAATAAAATAGTTATGAATGAACAAAAAACCCTTGATAACCCTGCCTAATGACCTATCATCAAAGGCTGTATGCCTTGTCACAAATAGAGATGATTTGAGAGACCTGCTTGGTAAAAAAGTATTATCATGTTATCAGTTTTAGAGGATGTGCATAGATTGTAAGCAAAGACACTGTACATATTAGCAGTGCCATGGTGTCGTCTGTTTGCTGATGCTTGTTTTTTTGTGTTTCTTTCTTATGGTTAACTGTTCATTTGCAGTCTTTTGTACATAACAAATTGAGCTTGCCTCTGCAAGAGGATAAATGCTCTACAAATTCAATTATTTACTCACATGTATGGCAAGTAGTGTTTACATCTGAAGGTCTTCATAAAACTGGTCACCATAAACTCGTGAATGAGCAGCAAGAACCTCCCAGAACCTTCCTCATTTTCCTGATGACAAATCATCTTCTGCATTACAAGGAGTTACCTCTGAAGAAGTATAATTGTCTACATTATGGTACAACTAAATAGCATTTGATGCAGGATATCTGAGTTATTAACACCTTATCATCCCAGTTCGGTCTCTCTGATCTGATCATGCTGACTTAACTGATGCTGATTTCTGCATGTGCCATCTGACTGGATTAGTTAAACTGGTGTTGAGGGATATCGGTAATGGCCTAATCTCCACCCTCAGTTCCTGGAGGAGCCTACGCTCCTGTAGGATATGCTCTGTAGTTTTCTCTGCATCTCTACAGAAGCATATATGACAGCAACAAAACAAACCTCAGCCTCTGCTGGCTGATAGATGCTTTTGTACTTTTTCAACAAGACAAAGCCTTGGTCAAGCGATGGAGGACTGCCAATGCTGCCCTCAAACCTGCAACAGTGACAATGCAAACATCCTATCTATATCATACTAGTCATTACTAAGCTAATATATTTTCAGAATTGTAACACAACAAGGCTTACACTTTCAACTTACATATCTTTCTAAATTCTTGAACTGTAACACTTTTTACCATTTTCACAAACATGATTCAGGCTGAACATGTGCTTGTGGCACCTCCTAAAAAATATTTGATGCATTAAAAAAGTACATTTGTGAATCACTGTGCATCAAGATTTACCATGCTTTAGCTGATATTTATTTATTGTAACTTTCAAAAGCTAAAGTCAACTGTCGGGTTAGTCAAAACATCTACTTTTGAGGCCTTCCTTAACTCGGCAGATGTACAGAGAATACTCACAAGGAGCATGCTCTTGCACTTAAAACAAGAATGAGACATGGACAGCACATGAAGGACGGAAGAATAAACAACAGTACTGACTATAAATAGAAGACAAATATAGAAAACGTAAAGAGGAACCAAGAAGCAAGAACTGAGGATATTGTGATTCTGCAGAGGAAGACGAGTAGGAAAAAAGCAATAAGCAGGGGGTAGCCAGTGCAGAAAACAAAGGTGAGAAGTGAACATATGGTCCCCTTTCCTAGCTCTAAGCACCAGATGTGCAGTGGAGCTCTTTACTTTTTGGAGTTTAAAGATAAAGCATGAGGGGCAGCCTACGAACAAGGTTTGCAGTAATCAAGCTGAGAAAGAACAAATGCACAAACAAGAGTTTTGATAGTGCATGTAGACAAAAGTGATGGATGGCACTGACTGATCTTATGTAGCTCATAATAGGCAGACTAACAGACAGCTGTAATTTGTCTATCAAAGGTCATGTCTGAGTGACAATGGATAGGATTAGGATTAATCAATGTATCGGACTTCTATTTCTACTTACCTTCCATCAGATGCATGCCAACTGTCTGTGGCAAACAAGCCCTTCATGGTAAACTCACTATCTGTGATGTCCACAATCAACTGTCATCTGCTAAAGTCTTGCATTTCTAACAAGAAAGTAAAATATGCAGAGCATTATACAACAACAAAATGCTGTCCAGACTTTTCAATCTAAAGTGATTAAGCTATTCTACGAGCTCACTCAAATACTTTTATTGTTTATGCTTACTACATAACTGAAAAATATTGGGAACAATAAAACTGATCTATTAAACTGATTTCTAGCTGTACCTCTTAAATATAAGTTCTTCTCTGTATAACTATCAGTTGCATTTTTCCTTCAGTATTGAACTATCATGTGAAACATTTCCAACTGCACAAGTGTAAGTTAAGTTTTTGGAATGTTTCATATAAAGTTAAAATATTCAGATGCATGTTAAAATAGCACACTAAAAAAAAGTATCAACATGTTAGTACAAATACTAGAATGTTGAAGGCAAAATCAAATGAAAAAATGTGCTACATATTACTAGCTACTGTACCTAGTCTTGTTCATATGAACTATATGCTATTATTAGTCTCATTCATATGAGCTATATATTACTATTAATAATTACTGTACCCAATGTTATTCATGTTTACTGATAAATCTTACGGTTGTTAGATTACCCATAAACTTAAATACATGAATTAGCCTAAAATATTGATATCCTTAGCTTTTCTTTGAACTGTTTCACTAAGCAGATAGGTGGCGGTTTTGTCTTACAATGATTATTCCATTCCTACCCTGCTTCTATCGCTTTTTGTTCGTTGTTTCTACTGTATTAAACATCGCATATGACTCATGTTGGTCTTCTCGTTCTTGTATGAATGGGTAAGCAAAAAGTGTGATACAAACTTTTGGGTTAGTTATGTAAATTGTTACGTTAATTTTAACACAGTGCTTCAGTTTAAAATTTTGAAGAGTTAGGCCATTGTGACATTTAACATCGTAAACATGAAACGTCTTCTCTATTTGTCCCAAAAACAAAAAGCCATTATCCAACGTCTGAAGCCAAGAATAACTATTTTGGTGCCTTCCATTAATAGCACTTGTTAATATTTGAATAAGCGCACTGACTTTAGCTAAAGCACAAAATGCATGGCACGATATATCCAAATCTCACAGACCGTACACCTTGTACTCGATCGTAAACAAACCCCCTCATCCTTACCCCAAGAACTTTGGCAGTAGCGGGGAAAACTTTTGCGTTTTCCTGCATTATGCATTTCTTAAAGAAGGGGATCATTTTTTTATCGTCTTAGAGTAAACGTCCGTTTGTTTTCTTTCCTATTGTGTTGTGTTTCAGACGACACATTAAACAGTTCGTTAGATAACGTCTGCAATCCCCGCTTAACTCGCGAGTTCCCGCCCTTTCTTAGTTAATCTCTAACACCTTTTCACACCTATCATGACACGCTCAAAACATAGCTGGAGATCACAGCAAAAGATAAAATTAGGTGCATATATTTCTGAAACTTGGTATTCGAAACGATATTCTTGCTTACCTTGGTAATGTTGAATACCTACGTGTGCTTCTTGGGATCGAGGGTAGTCAACAACGTGACGTCAGTCAACGAAAAGTATTTGTGGGTCAGTGGTGGTCATCCAGCACGTTTCGTATTCACTGAATTATGAGTGTAATAGACTATACAGGTACAATTCGTAACTGGATTATCACGATTGTGTGAAGATGGCGAAACACACTAGGACGCCATCCAGATCAGACAACGTGATTGTGGAAGTTAAGAGCAAGGTGAGATCTTGTGACCAGGTGTGTCACTCAGGTCGTCTACCGATTAGCGCTGCATTAAGTGTATGTGCCTCGCCCTCGCCTTCGGGCCCTGTGCTTCCATTTGCTTTACATCTTTACAGCCCAGATAGAATTTCATGAAACTGCAAACTTTGCCTTTTATGCGTTTATGTGAACTTTTGATTGCAATTTTTACTGAATGATGAACTATTGGAGTGTTGCACCTGATGGAGCAGACGAGGGTTTATAAATGAAGACGTCAAAAATAAAAGAGCGAGAAAGAGAACAAAATCGGGGCTTTTCTTTGTAGATTTGTACTTTTAGCATGACATATACACAGTGAAAATAAACCCTTACTAAATGTTAAGATGTTGACTGTAAATTCAGAGGTGCTCAAGTTGTAAAAGAAAGCTAAATTTCTAGTGTTTTCTTGACATTCGCCTAAAGACTCAGGTGATCATAGCTTCAAAATGAACCATAAATATTGAAAGCTACATATGAATTGTTACGTTTACTTGTTGATAAACATTTCTTTTGTCAATAATAATAGTGGGTTTGACAGTCTGGTCAATCGATTTATTATTATCCTTCCCTTACTTGAGTTACAATTATAATTTACATGACTATATCTTTAGGTAAAAGTAAAGGTTGTCCCATAACCTTGTTTTAACCATTTACCTTAATGGGTGAAGTGTTAGAGACATTTCTTTTTTAGAGGGCCTCTTTTTGTGAGGTTGCTGCCTATCTCCTTTCCCCAATCCTCAAGGGAGGCAGGTACTAATTCCCGACAGCAAGGTTGACTGGAGGAAGCTCGTTGTGCCACATGCATGCCAAACCAGTATTTCGCCAGGTTCAAACTCCAGTTCTTTAACCATTCTGCTGTTTACTTCCCTTACATATCTTTAAGTATAGCAGAATATGTCAATTTGTGTGGGTGTGTGTTTGAGAGAGATTCTGGTTGAGTGACATACAAATCCACACCATTCATCTGATCCTGACCAAATGTTTGATCATTACTTTTGGTCATATGCTATGCAAACGATTGGTATGTTTTGCTGTATAACATCTTTATTTTAATGTTTATTTTTATCTGCTGTAAGATGTTGCCAGTGGCTCCAAATTCAAATCAAAATCAAATCAAATCAAAATCAAAATAAATCAGACTTTATTGTCTGTCAAGGATACCCAAGACAGAAATTTTTCTATGCTCACAAGGGCAGGCATACATACTCACACAGACATTTAATACACACAGTTAGGAGTAAAGATACATTGTCATGGTAGGTTGGATCTCCGTCAAATGGTCAATGATATTCCAATACTTATATTTCTTGTATATATTAATTTTAAAAAATGCATTGGCATTGCAGAATGCACCGAAAATGTCTGAACTGCATTTTCTTCATCCTCCTAGTACTAGTTTCTATGAAGTGTTTTATCCAAATCAGCCTTGGGTAACAACATTTAGAGCAGACCTGGGCAAAGGCCGGCCCGCCTCCTGTCTCTGACCGGCCTGCCCGCTGGTCCGCCCGCCACTATATATACTATATATACAGTATTGGGTAAAACTGAGTTAACTATATTAGTCCGGCCCTCTAAAACCATCCCAGTTTCTCATGCGGCCCCTTGGGAAAATTAATTGCCCACCTCTGATTTAGAGGGAACCACATGACACAGCGAGTGAGACAGGGATTGAGCAAGACATGGCAGCAATCACTGCATTGTTAATCTTCTCTTACTAGAACCACGAACTTATATCCCCTGGACAGCTGGCAGACGATTTTTTTCACTTAACTGCTAGAACGAGGCTCGATACCAGTAAGTTGTCGGTTTATTCACATTTCAGATTAACTACTAAAACAAGGCGTTAAATGACATAGCTTCCAGTTTATTCACATTCTTTGCTACGGTTCGCCAAGACTAACAGAGGATCACTTTGCAAGAGGCCAAGAGTGAGTCTCGACATACAGACATCAGTCCATAAATACACGTCCATGACTAGAACTGTTACTTCCAGGCAACATTAGGTACCTTTGCTAGTGTTTGTGTTTTTATATAATCATGTTTTGCTGTGTCTCATATCCTGTCAGACCCAAAGAAACATCAGGCTAGGGTTTTCAAGGGCATTCCGGGAATAAGTCATGTTGTCATGGTTTAAAACATTATCTAAAGAGAGAGGGGGGGGGGAGACTATTAACTAGGTGGTTGTGTAGAAGTGATATATGGGTGTTAATGATCAATGGCAATTTGTTGTAATAACTAAAAAAAAATATAAAACCTGACCACTTTAAATCTCATTACACAGCTCATTGCTGATAACGTGTTGTACTGATGAGGTTGATAGATATACACTCAAAACTAAATAAATCACAATCCAGTGTATACAGCTGCATGGTAGAGTCTGGGATTAGTGGCGAAAATAATGAATGGGTCAAGTTCATGTAATTATGGATGAGAGCTTGGTGATAGATAAGCGTGGTGTTGCATTAAAGACTGACTGCACATGTGCTTGATTATAATATTTTAATTGGTGCCTTTTTGGTGTGCCTTCTGTTGTTGATGAAGGTAACAATATGTGTGTGTGTGTATATGCTGATTTTTTTTTTTTCCAGTTTGATGCTGAGTTTCGGCGATTTTCTGTGACAAGAGGGACTAAGTTTGAAGAATTCTTCAAAATCCTGAAAGAACTCCATGGCTTGAGCGACATACCGTTTGTCATAACCTACACAGACCCTGTTCATAGTGATCTTCTTCCCATCAATAATGATGATAACTTTGTCAGAGCTTTGTCAACTGCTCGTCCATTGTTGAAGCTGCTCATCCAGCGCAAAGGTGATTATGTTATTCATTAAATTTGGCACAAACCATCTCCCAGTATCATTTCAAATAGTTTTTGAAAAACCTTTATAGCTTGTTTCACTAGCCATCCTCATTGCTTGGAAATCTGTTTTCAATACCTTGTGGATTTTAGTATGTTCACAGAAAGGCTATACCAGCCTTAATAAAACCATGCCTTTAACCATATTATCAATGGTATTGGTATAGACTAGTTTGCTTACGAATTTAAAATTTTTTTCATAAATCTATATAAGTAATAGCTAATGTGGTTAAACTTTTAAGGGGTTAAAATGGCGATACAAAATATTAAAATACCAAAAGTAATGTTACAAGATGGTGCCAGTAGGCAATATTGTTGACATAAATTACTGTGCCATGAGGTTGTTACTGTGATATCCAACTGCAGCACTGGTTCTGATTTAAGAGTGTATCTACAGTCATTTGATTTCTGACCTGCCAGGATATACTGCTATAGCTACAGAAGTCTCTGTGTTTTTGTGTGTGTGTACATGCTTGCTGACATATGCATACACTAGGGATGGAAAGTAGCTGTACCAGAAGTATCAAGCCATTATTGTGCAAACTAGATTTCTTAACGGATTCTTGTTTCATTTCATTCCAGCAAAATGTATTGGATATAACACAGTTTTTTTCCCTTCTGTGGAAGTATTGATAACCCAGTGGGAAAGTAAAATTTAAACTGCTCCTTGTCACTACAAACATAGCACATATTTTCATGACCAGTTCAGAGCCATGACTAGCTGCTTTTAACATCATCTTGTGCAGTAGTAGAAGGTTAATTTTAGAGGGATTTTCTTGAATGAAGTAGTACTTCCTCAAAAAAATTTCATCTGAAAAATGTTAAAAATTTGTTAAAACTTTTGGTAGTAATCAATAGGCTTGATTCAGGGCACAGACTAAACACGTCTGTTCCTTGAAGCATGGAGTCTTACTAAACCTTGTAGTGTTCACAGATGGCAGCATGCATGGTAAGATCACAACGGTGCAGTGAAGAGAGGGCATCCCCAAGGGGCCTCTCACTTATACATTCTTTTTTAAGGAGAGAGTGGTTAGAGATAAAGGAGAAAAGAGGGCAGGAAGGGTTATCAGACACTTTCTCACATGACTGGAGGCTTGTGTAGGAGGACTGCAAACAATGCCTTGACTCTGTTATCCAGACAGATAACCTTTACCGTGCCTCTTCTTATTGTCTTTGCCCATTTTACAAAAAGTTTGTAGGAGGGCACAGTACTTTGATGTTCTGCCTGTGAGAATGTGATTGGAAACTGAAGTTGCAGTCTTTCTCATGAGTTTTATTTTTTCAACTAGATCCTACAAAATTTTTTATAGGACTAAAGTTTAAAACAACCATGTTGACAATTCAGCAGAATACTAAAAGTCAACCAGATTCTGTAGAAAAGTCAGTAAAGCATAGGCTTCATACATGGGCTGTTCTGATGGTGGAGTTTTAGTGGAAGATGGTTTTTGTGGCAAATTTACACGACTGGCCTTAAAAATAAAATTGAATTTAGAGAAAAAAATACAGTTTCATACTTTCATAATTGTTCTTGCCATTGTCTCTGTACTGCCTTGTGACAGGGTCTTTGAGATTCATTTCCATCACTTTGACCTGACATTTAGATAAAACAAGGAGTATGCTTACACATGGCAGTGATCTGTAGGAGATGTGATGTTCCATATACACCTGCAGTGCTTGTCTCTTTAAGGCAAGCCCTTTAGATCAAAGTATTACATACTTCTAGCTAGAAGATGCTAGTATCCAAAGCTTGGTGTATCAAGTTGAATTCTAACAGGACTGGTTATGAGGAATCTGCTTATAACTAAACTATATATGAATGCTTACAGTGCACATTATTTGAAGAAACATTTATTTATGCTCTCTTTGATCCCCTCCCTCTCCCCTGCTGTCATACACCCACTTCCTCACGTGCGCACACTTTCTCAAAATACAAGCAAGTTTGTAAATATCACTATGGATGGAAAGAGGCAAAAAACAGGACATGAAATATGCATGGATACACTTTGAAACATGTAATTACACTGTCATGGGCTTTAGTATTGATCTTCTCTTCTTTGAGTAGGGAATAAAAAACCTCATAGTGGCCACATCTGGTAATGAATGAAGTTGTCCTTTAGTACAATAGTTCTCAAAGTATTTCAGACCGCGGACCACTTTACTAAAGTAAAATGTACAGCAGACCACCAAGACCTAAAATTGTTCTCTACCGTAAATTACATAAAATTACGTACTTCACAAAGTACACATAAAAATAAAAAATAAGAAAGTGCACTGCATTACAAAGGGGAACGGATGATGCGGTTAGATGACACAATGCTCGTGCTGTGACATATAGACTTAGTTGGTAAGCAAGCGCTTTATGCGAATGAGCAGTTGGGCATCGATAAAATTAAAACTCGTGTGAAATTAATACTGGACTAATGTGTGTATCTGATGATTTAAACATCACTTTGCTGACATATGATGACTGTCAGCTGCGGACTACCTGATATGCCTGTGGACCACACTTTGAGAACCACTGCTCAAGTACAACTTTACTGTGTTGTCCTCTCCATAAGGGCATGCAGCAGAGGGCACCTTCCTGTTATTCTGACATATGGCTGTTGAGTCTCTTGTGTCCTGCACGCTACCTTACCAGAACATACTGTTCCATGGACTGCAGATGATAGTTGTCCCAGTTTGCTGTTTGTGTCCTGATGATGCCTTGAACATCTCTGTAAGATTAATCCTTTCTACTGCAGCCCTTTCCAACATTTACTTTCATGATTTCCATGGGTGCCACAGTAAGCTGGGATCCCCTGTAAGAAAGCTTTCCTAATTTATTATGCTTTTAGAGCCATGGAGAGAGGCTGGAGCTTGTTCTGGTAGACTTGCAGGACTGATAGGTCATCAGGTAGATAATCTGGGGACAAGTGCTATTAAAGTTTTGGGGAAGATAGGCTGTCTTTTGGGAGGCTTTAATTTCAGTTAATTCATACACTATTTTTTTATAAATGGCCAACTTTAGGGAACTGGACATGGATGACTGCATCTCCATTGGTTATTGATTCAATGGTATCTGCATGGATCTCTAGTCCAGTTGATGTGAATGATGTCGATTCCCCTGTTTATATTTTATGTTGTGGTCTTTGTCCATATGTATGCCATATCCCTTGATTTTTTTTTTTTACTCATCAACACAACCACTTTTTATATTTTTAAATGTTTTCTGTAGGAGAAAGTTATGGTGAATTAAATGGCTATGGATCACAGCCTGTGAAGCGTCGAAATCCTATCAGCAAGTTGATTGGCAGCGAGTCCCCACCTAAGCCTCGCATCCACATCAGCCTGCCTGAAGACTTTCGTCGAGTTTCAGCAATTATCGACGTTGATTTGATACCAGAAACACATCGGCGTGTCAAACTCATGAAAAATGGCTCCGATAAACCATTGGGTTTTTACATTCGAGATGGACAGAGTGTGCGAGTGACACCAGAGGGTCTTGAAAAGGTGAGATTGTGTGAGTCTGGTGTGAAATCAATCAATATGCTTGTAAATGGTGGTATCAATAAGGAATATTTGTAATTTTATATGGGTTTTTTAGTATTGTGCATGATAAATATATTTCTCTTCAATAATACATATGTTTCTAGGTTTTATAGTCTTGGAAAACCTTGCAGAGGGTAAATTCACATAAAACTGTGATACATGTATCTGTGTTGTATAGACTTGGATAACCTTAGAGGAAATTTACAGTACTATAAATATACATAGAGGAGCAGAACTAGATTGCGTAAAGGATTTAGAGTATTTAATGGCATTGTATTAAAAAAAATTAGAAAAGCTGCAAGATTCTGCTTGGCTGATCGGGGACTTTAGGATGTGCAGCTGAAACGGTGACTGCCTTTAGCTTGGCTCACACACACACTGTAAATGACTATTGTACCAACCGTTTTAGTACTATATAGTTCCCAAATGGCATATAGGTTAAAAGTCATTACATGTGGGACATTTGAGGTGAGGGTGGTTGCAGTTCTCACTTATTGAATCAGTTGTGTACCTTAAGAGATAAGTTTTTCAAAGTATATATTTAAGGCATTAGAAAAGTAACTGAAAACTGCATTTGTTAAAAACAGATAGTCCTCTCAACCCACACAGTAGCCACTATTACACTAACAAGTAATTTTGATTTAACATATGAAATTCACCAATTTCATTGAGTTGGAGTCTGTTGCAGACATCACAAATTTGTTTGAAGTAACTTTTGGTCTTTTGCTAAATTAATTGGCACTTAATCTGTTGAAAATGTCACAACAAGGATGTTAATTAAAAGCAGAGGAGCAGCAGCAGTTTTATACGTTCCAGCCCATAAAGTTTTCTTACCAGTGATTAGTTGGTTATAAGTGTGACCAAGACAGGTTGCTGTATATTTACCATCACTATCAATAAGATGGAATGCCAAAGTCAATAACTACTCCCTTCATGACTGTTAGGATTAAAACACGGTATCTACCAGGTCTGGAAGAGTGGGTTTGCCTCTGGAGCCCTTACACCACATGTGCCCTAATATCTCCCTTTCCTGCATAGCTTGTCCTAATGCCTTGTCATTTTATTTATACTTGAGGAAGAAAAATTGCATGTTGCAGGTGCCTGGCATCTTCATCTCACGCTTGGTACCAGGTGGGCTAGCAGAGAGCACAGGGCTGCTTGCTGTCAATGATGAGGTGCTGGAGGTAAATGGAATAGAAGTGGCAGGCAAATCTCTGGACCAGGTGACAGACATGATGGTGGCCAACTCCTCCAATCTCATCATTACAGTCAAGCCTGTCAACCAGCGCATGACACTGGCTCCACAACGAGGATCCACCTGGAGAGGCTCACAGGCCTCATCAGCTTCTCATCATTCCAACCGTTCTTCCAAATCACTGGACAGCGACTTGCCCTTAGCTGACAATCATCGACATGATGATGAGGAGGAGGAGGAAGAAGAAGAAGACGAGGATGAAGTGGCAGATCATTTGGAGGAAGATAAAGGTGATAAAGACAGCGCTGTTGTGACACTGTGAAACAGACGTATGCAAGAGCTTATGAACAGTTTGCAGTTACCTTGTCTTGAGCTCTGCTTGATGCTTGATGCATACCAAGGATTCTTGATGGATGGTGTATATTGTAAGATTTACCTGAGAGTTAAGAGTGTCAGTGCACTGGGTTTACTGCTCGAATCAAAATATCAGTTGTTCACATGAGAAATGCTGAATCACCTATGTTCCAATGTGGCAGCTGGAATAGACTGTTGAGACCCGGAAATTATAGTCTTTAGACCATGTGCCGTGTCAGTTGATTGCTGAGAGTAAGACACGGTCAAAAGAAGATGTTGGGGAAAATGATGTGCTGTATATAATCAAGAACAGTGTCTATTTTCTTTTACCTGAGAGGAGGGTAAACATTAAGAATGTGAAAGTTGAGTATAGCTGGCATGATGACATTGAAGCATTGCAGTTGAGTGTGTGGGATGAAACTGTTCAGTGTGATTGTTGCAGACTAATTGTGTCAGCCAACTATGCAGAAGAGATGTGAATAACCATTGTACATAGCTTGATGACAAAGATATTCTTGCATTTACTGGTCATATATCATACTTCTCATTTCTCTTAGGCCCCTAAGTGTTGTGGAAATGGCGTTGTGAGAGGTTTGTTTTAGAAAGCTGTCCCTTGATTTTGGACAAAGGTGTTCAAAGTAGAAAGAAGTCAGTGTGTTAGGAAAGCAATCATGTTGTGGATATCTGATCATGCAAAGGTTCTAGTTAAATTAAACTCTCTGTCGCTTATTCATGGAGACCAAAATGCTGTGAAAAACAGGTTGTGGGGAGGGAGGGATGAGGTGTCTGGGTGGGAATTAATATTGTTCAATGGGATCTGAAATGCGTATCACTTGTGATATCTGAATTCAAACTTAAAGCCAAACTGACATTCCTAAAGAAATAACTTCATTCCAAGTCTAAGAGTGGTTTTTATAACAAATATGCAGATGCCGTCCTCTAAAGGTTTACCTCTTGCAACTACTGCAAAAATCTCTACATGTGGCCTGCACCTTGACTGCAATACATTTTGTGTACAGCAAGGAAAAAGTATGAAGTCACTTTATTGGAAAAAGCTGTTTGTTAACTGCTGCCTGGTTTCCTTATGTAACTAAAGAACTCACAAAAAATCAGTCATTCTCAGATTGACAGACCAAAAGATGCACAGATCAAGAGAAAGTAAAGGACCTGACACCTACATGGACTGATTTCTCTCTTTTGTGAAGCATTTTTGTCGTTTGCAACAGAGCAGGCTTGTGGTGATTGGTAGAACACTTATCTCCAAGACAGTGAGGTCATATGTCAAGATCAAATGTCTTTTGCTTTCTCCCCCTTTGGATGTTGCGGTGGTTTATAGAGATGAGCTAACTCACCAGCATTAGTTGCTGGCTGAGTATAAAATACTAACAACTATCATCAGCAAATTGAGATATAACAACAAAAGATGGGTGTTCCCCAGGAGAGTGTTTCTAAACACATGGTACCTATAATTCAGAATACCTGATCATGCAGAAATTTTTATAATAATTATCATGTTCCTTAGATCAATGGATTTTGAGTAATTCACATTGAGCACAAAAGCTTGGAACTTAAATCTTTGTCTTTCTGATCAGTGGATTCAAGTCATTCAAACTGGTAACTCTTCTGATAGTGTACTAATGTGACTTAAAACAAGCATGGAGCCAGTTCATCAGAATGTTTAAGTCAGGCTTGTCCTGTTGAAAAGTGAGTTAAAACAAGTATGGTGGCTATCCATAAGAGCACTGGTCCTGTGAAAAAAATAGCAAGTTAAGAAAAAGAGAAAATTGGCTTGCAGTATGTACTTTTTTTTTAATGGCGATGATTAAGCTTGCTGTGGTAAATTGGGATTGAACTGATTCACTCTGGATTAGTGGCTGGATGAAAATGGGCAGCTGTTGTGCAGGAAGATGGCAAACTAATAGACCAGAAAGTGGTTGTAATCTTGAGAAACGAAGGAACGCAAACTTACCAGAGAGGGAGGTATCTTTCAACCACTTTCAGTCATGAGGCATATGATTTACGCTTTAAGCATGCTTGTCCATCTACAGTGCCTATTGTATATTTTAAAGCATTTAACCCACATTAAAGTGGACTAGAGTAGTCTTTTTATGTTGCAGGATGTCACGTTAGATGTCTTGGATGTGGTGAATATAAAATAATTTTCTGATGTATAGATTAAAGCATATATTTATTCTTCTCTCTGCTCTTCTTGTTTAATTTCTTTCAGTTTCCTAGCTGGTACCCCTTAATGTCAGAGCTGTGTTAGATATTGAACATGGCCATAGAATTCATCTGCTTTAAGGTAAAGGCTTAACTAGATTTTGTCTGTCACTGATGGTCGATCTCCGAACTGTCCATTTTTCTAAAAAAAGAAAAGGCTGATCTTATATACCTTCAACATTTTTGTGTGTATGGTGTGGGTTGGGGGATGCATCTCACTCCTTGCATTTGAGATACCAATCTTGAACTGCATCTGATAGCTCTACATTGACCTTTACCATTTCCTTGTTCTTCGCCACTTTCCACTAGATGTCAGTCAGGCTGAGAGCCCAGTGCTGTCCCTGCCTTGGAGGAAGAAAAGGCCATATCATGGGCTGTTGAATATCAAACAACCATGACAATATTGCACATATAGATGCCTTTTTTTTTGCCTCATCTTGAAGCTTGAAAGCCAGTTTTCCCAATCTTCAAAGGTTTAAGACTGTTTTCTGGACAACATGCCACCATTAAACTTTATCGGTTAGAATCATTCTGGCTCAGGGCGAGTGTGCATGTCCAAATTATGATCATCTTGTAGACAGATCGAGTCGATGATCTCTGCCCTGCTTGTGGCATCATGTGCAACTGTAGTAGGATGCATCAAGCCAGAGTTGGCGAACTTGATCATCCTGCTAGTGAGCCACAGGCCATAGGTCCCAACCATGGTCACTAACACACCCATAGTCACACTGTTAGCGATATTACGCTTAAATTTGATATGGCTGCTTACAGACCTGATTGTGCACATAAACTTGACTACTATGTATTTAATAGTTGTTGTATTTAATTATATGATGTGCCTGCATTCCTGTCTTGGTCTATGCATTTCTTGCTTTTGCTATGTACAATCCTGTTTTCAGCACATTTGTGTACAATTGTTTTTTTAAACAATAGGTGTGAGAAGCTTGTGCCGACCTGTTACATGAATGCTGTGCACCACTTTGTTTACCAGGCACAATCTTGTCCTTAATGGCATGTTTGCCATGTACATTCCTCTGTACCACAGTCAGACATCCTGCTCTAGAGATGGTGTGGATAATCAGACGTGTTACACATATTCTTTGTGTGCCACACACATTCCTGCCTCTGTTAACCATTCTCAGGTGGTCTTCCTTCTCATGTCCAAGTGAAATAATTTCTTTGGTCTTCCATCATTTATCAGCTATGTGTATGGTTACTTTAAATTATTGAATTATAGAATCTTTGAAGACACAGCTGTCATTGCAGGAATGTTCATAAACTGGACCTATTGTGGCACCTTAAAAGCCATCAGGCAGTTATGTCCACTTGTATGTGTGTGTGTCCATTTACATGCATGCATCTTAAAAAAGAAAGTACATTTAACAATGAAGTAAGACTGTACATGGCTCCTAACTAGCAATCCTTCCCTCACACCACCCCTACTTGTAGTTGCATTCACTGATACCTTTTTTGCAGAATTTAACAAACTGTCTTGTCTAGATTGTCAGCCATGCTTTTGAGGAATGGTTTATTCTTTCTACCAGCAGTAATTGTAATTAGTATGATATGTAATAGATGATTTCATAACGTAGAGCATTTTTGTTCAGAAGATAGCTTGAAGACTATTCTCTAAATATGAATATTCCACATATACTGCCACGACCTAGCCATTTGTGATTTTTTTATGTGTTGTATACTGCCTTACAGTTTGAACTATAACTGCTTCAAAAGGGCTGTTTTTTTATGTACTGTGCACTTATTCTTGAAGGCACATTGGTCAGAACAAAAGAGTGCTTAGATTTGACTTGACATTGTCATGCAGTGGCTTGTATGAGAGGAAGATATGAGAGGAAGATCAGTGGTGAGGCTTTCTGTGACTTTCCCGCCATTTCTTCTCCAGGCAATTGCCTCAAGACATTTGCAAACAGATGCACCGTGATATACTATATATCTGATATTGATGAATCTTTTTTTCTACATCGTTAAAAAAACATATTTTTCAATACCTTATTTTCCTAAGTGTTTAAGCTTGGTGGTACACTTTTTACCACTTGTTTGGTTGTGAACCAAGTACACATATCATGTATCACCTGAATGGCCTAATGCCTGAGGTGCACAGCTGTTGAGAGTTTTTTGTGCATCATCAGACCAAATTGTGTAAATTGTCAAGCATTTGTCTGTTAAAGTCTGTGAGTGCAGCCTGCTGCAAGACTACACATCAATGCACAGATGACCAGGGATTGTTAGGAATGCATTTCTCAGGTGCACCTGTGATGAAGTTTCCCCTTTGTCAGACTTGACTTTGGGTATTGATTTAAAAACAAATGGAAAATTTGTTTGGTCTTTGACATTGAGGGTTAAGACTCTGTTTTTTGTTTTTTTTAAAAAAAGAGCATTTCCAACATTTTGTGTTAAGAACAAGTTCTTGAGTAAAATCTTTAGTGTGTGTTGTGACCAGAACAGACTTACGATTGTGGTACCTTGATTATATGAAATAAAGCTGTTTTGGAAATATATATTGGCAATTTTTCAGACTGTTACCACAGTCAGCAAGGGGTAATACACCTTTGATACTGGTTGTTGAA
Source organism: Pomacea canaliculata (assembly GCF_003073045.1). Taxonomy (NCBI): domain Eukaryota; kingdom Metazoa; phylum Mollusca; class Gastropoda; order Architaenioglossa; family Ampullariidae; genus Pomacea; species Pomacea canaliculata. The sequence goes on from NC_037601.1 coordinate 1,802,393, forward strand.
CTTGATGAAAGTGTCTTTAAGAAAGTAGATGGAGGCTTCCGTTGAAAGTGTAATACTTGCGACAAGCTGTCAATAACATTCTCTTACAATAAAGTATTTTATGGTTTTGAAAGTTTTTGTTTTGGAATTTTATTAAGACCAGTTATCATGAATTTAACTTGTCCTCCTGCAGATTGCATGACATTCTTAAAACCAACAGGTAGAAATGTAGTGACTAAGATGTGTAGCCAGATGACATTGCTATGCATCAACTGACTTCTATATATTAGCGAACATTGCTAAACAGTGGCATTTGGTAAGATGGCTTCTTGACCAAGAACAAGTAGGCCACAAAGTGAGCTGTGAAGAAAAAGAATTCACTTACTTGCCAAGTGACACTGAACTTGTCTTAATGATGACTAACACTCAATAAACAAGTATCAGTCATATACACACACCTGCAGATGCCACCACACACACCATTACATGTAAACCTTTAAAGAATGAAATACATCAGAAAACTAGAAGAGAAATTCCTCCACACACGTGTGCACATGCTTGTGAATACACTACTGTATACATGACCTGCACGCTACTGTATACATGACTTTCACCACTAACTGCATGCACAAACTCAAGCACATGCATACACTGATGCTCACTCCCACACTTGCACTACACACAGTACTCAGAGTTCAAGGAGACATTTAGCATTCAGCCTTAACTAGTGCCAAGATGGAGTTCATCAAGGCAGATGTTTCAGAATAAAGCTTTCTCATGTGGGATGATCTGGTCTGGACATGTCTGTACCTGACCCCAGAGGGCATGTAACAAAATAAGCCATTGGTCATAAGCCCTGCTGCCATACTAGATTGTGATCGAGAATGTCAATACACTCTCTGGTAAAACTGGATCAGATGTCCCTCTAAGGCGAAACTTCTGCTGGTGCAGAAAGTAAAATCATTACTGGGCTTTCTTGATGATTGACAATACATTGTTTTTCCAGCTGAGGTCATTTGAGAAGGTTGTTCCCAGGAACCTGAAATGGTCAATCTACTTTATGGCCTCACTGTTGAAATAAGAGGTTTCACGGTCCTACATGAATCAACTACCATTTCCTTGGCCTTAGAGCATGTGCATGTACAACATGCTGATATTGCTAAATGTTTGTCAATAGTTTATGGCAAGCAGTCAGCAAAATGACCATAAAATATGAGATTAGCTTATTTTCTGTGTACTTGGCCACTGTTAAGTCTGTTATTTGATTTCTCTTAATGCTGGTATATCAAAAGCACACCATGTTTCATCATTTATTCTTTCAAGTTGACCTAGCTGTAGATTTAGTTCCTAATTTTTTAGAGGTAAGATAAGGCAGCAAGGGAGAGGAGATGGGACACCACCCTCACAAAAACTGATCCCCAGATAAGTCTCTACTGTCTCACTCTCCTACAGCCTAAGCTCACAGGATGACTTTACAATATTTTTAATGACCCTTTCAACCTTCATGACCACATTGGTCACTTTCTACAGATAAATTTCTGCTGAACACACTGATCTGAACTTTTTGGGTCACAGCCACAGTAAACAATGATCTTACTATACTAGTTTACTATAGGTGATGCTTGAGGCTAATGCATTAAGTAGAGCAAACTGGATGACATAATATTGTAGTCTGGCTTCAGTATGCTTGAGGTAAAGTGACAGACAAGAATAGACAATAGCAGAAGTTCACAGTAATTTTCACAATACTCATGGTAAAAGTAAAACTATTTAATTAAACTGAAAGGAGGGTAGATACAGAATTTATAGCTACTTTTAACTTTTTTAAACTACCCTCATATTATGTTGGACAATTTTTTATGATGGCACTGTTTGAACTTTAGATGTAATCACTCATAACAAACAGTCATCTCTAATCTGCACTGACAAACAATTACAGCAGCTTGAGTAAGGGTTATCTTACACAACACAACAGCTCTGTCACTGGTATGACAAGCTGGGCTGTCATCAATGAACTGCTGAGAAAGAAGCTAGCCCTTCCTCAACATAATACAGGTTACATTGATATGTAAATGCCTACACATATCAAATGCCTACAAGCATATGGGACAATTTACTTGTACCTTTACATTCTTTTACCCCTTTAAAAACAGTTTTTAAGTTCCCTGTTCGTCATTACATGAGAAACAGAACACAGGAAAATCCTTCAACCTAAAAATCTCTTACATAACTTAAACCCATTCCTTTTGAAGTCTGTTTTAACACTCCACCTTCTGATATCATGCATGCACACACACACGCTCACCCTATCAGTTGCACAGGAGACTCCTACAGCTTCAAGACTTCTGAAATTTCTTTCAGTTCTTCATACCCTACATTTGCATACTGATCAAGGTGTGTCAAGATTTCTTTTAGAAGAAGAGTCTTTTTTGGAGCAGGTGGTCAAGCCAGTTGATAAGCAATAGTCATACGTTTGGCCTGGGCACTGATAGCAGGCTGTTCTTGATAATCTTCCTGCTGCCGCCTTTGGACCTGTTCAATGTCTCCTTCATCAATGCCACTGGATGTTATGATAAAATTGTGCAGGACACATGCAGCCAAAATGATAACTGGCATCATGTCTACTGCTAGCATTTCAAGATATCTCAGTCGATGAAACTTGCCTTTAAGTAGACCTATAGCTCTCTCAACTTCTACATGTGTTGACAAGAGTGCTTCATTGAACTTTCTTTGAACTGTGCTAAGATGACCATTGTCTCTGAAGGGCACCATGAGGTAGTTGGTCAGGGGGTAGGCTGAGTCACCTAGGAGATGAAACCTCCTTGGCAATCCATTCCGGTCAAGCTTACGACCCAGAGTACTGCTACAAAAGACTTGGGCATCATGAACTGAACCTGGCCACCCTGTGTAGACATCCAAGAACAGAAGTCTTTGGTTACATACCACTTGCAGCTGGATGCTTGTGTTGCCAGTTCCATTCACATAGGAGCATCTTTTTTCATTTGGGTCTGGAATATGAATGTCTGTGGCATCAATGACACCAATCACATCTGGAAACCCGCACCTATGGAAACATAGGAGAAGCCATTTCTCTGTCATTCTGATCAACATTATTTACTCACCATTACACCAATGGCTAATTGCAAATAAGATAGGAGTGATTTTTAAAAGCAGCATGATGATGAAAGGAATCTTTTGTAAAGTGCAATACATCATTAGTAAATATAAATAGCTAAAAAGACTTTCAAAAGCAACCAACATGGCTCATTTAAAGAAAAGCTAGATCTAAATATTTACAATGGGGATAAATATATATACACAGGCATATGTGTGTTAGGTATAAACAGATCTAAATGTAGCATAGTGGTACATAAAAGATTAGATCATGCTTTAGATTAGATTGTCAATGTAAGGTTTGTGGGGTCTATGAGTAGCTTACTTTTCTTGAAATTCCTGTGCCGAGCATTCCATTTGTGTCACATCTGGCCACTTGATGCATTGCTGCTGTTGGCCAACTAGTGCACTGCATACAGTGTGAAGGACTCGATGCATCGAACCTTTGCTCATATTGAAACGATCCCCAATAATGCGAAATGTTTCTGTGCTGCCAAGATACCACAGTGTTGCTAGCACTTTCCTTTCAACTGAAATCTTTCTTTCTTTAGGAAGTGATGGTGCTATCCAGCTACATAAATCCTGAAAAATAGTCCATAAAACCTTGATTAATAATAATACTAAAAAAGCAAAAAAAAAAAAAATTTGTGAAGCACATACTCACACTCCTAAGGAGCATGCTCTTAGTGCTTAAGAACAAGAACGAAACATGGACAGCATACGAGAGACAGGAAAAGAAACAAATAACATATGAGCAATAAAAAAATAAACAACTGTACTAAACAAAGAATAAAACCAAATACAGAAAACTAAAAGAGGAACCAAATAACGAGAACAAGAGCTGAGAGTAACGTGATATTGCAAAAAGAAGAGTGTGAAAAAGGACCAGCACTATGGAACGTTGTTAGGAGTAAATACTATATAACTCGATTAACAGGCTGCTCACTAAAGCTACATCGAGGGTCAGTCATTCCACCCAGCCATATTGACCTTTCCCAAAACTAAAAGTCAAATTAACAAAGCATGCTCCTAAATGAATGCGTGAGAAGCGACAGGTTTGATGTTAACTAAATGTCTGCATATACACTTAATTCAAACCTCCAAAGTAGAGACTAAATAACAACAAAGGTTTTTTTGTTAAAAAATTATTTAGGAGACAATCTCATTTATATACCATTGTGAGATTTGTTCCCTGTCTGTATATTGCCAAGCATTTCTGTTTAGTGACATGGTGTCTCAACTTGTTCAAACAATAAATGGTTCTGTTGTTAACATAATGTTTACAACAACTTGTGTCACTTGTGATCTTTGATTAGACTTTCCAGATTGGGATGAGTATTCTTAAGTAGAATAATAGGATCATGGTGTGATCAATTTGACTCAAACTAATGGTCTATAATGCTATACTGACCCTATTATCAGTTGTTGTTTTCTTTTTTAGTCATGTTAATTGTTAGTTCTAGGGATGACTTTACCACCAACTCATGGTTCCAAAGGGATCTCTGCTGGACAGCCACTTTCGATGTATTGTATTTTTTATTCTTTTTTTCCCTTTAACTTTCTCTGCTCTTCCCTGCAGGTTATATAATCATGAAGTAATTTAATTTGGTTATTTTGTTGCAGAGCCTAATTATTTGTTCCGTTTCATTTTAAAACTCATCGATCATTAGCACAGTGATGTTCCTTTGAGATAAAAAGAAAATCGTGTAAACCTCGCGTGAATTGTAAACCTTGCGTCTCTTGTAAATGCACTAGCATTTTTACTGAGGCTGAAAAATAAACTTGTCGCAGGCTCTGAAACTGTATTTACTGAAAAAGGCTGCCTTCATTTAAGGTACTGTTTATAAAGCGCCATTAAATAAACTTTCTAGAATGATAAAAGCTTTTACTTCAAAATCTGAACGCTTCATCCGAAAATGTTGCTTGAATTCCATGTCTGCGTAACCCGGCACAGTCCTTTCCACAAAACCTGTTGTTCTGTCTGCCGTTTGTTTTGGCATAGAATACATCGTACAAGCCATTGCAGCTATTGCTGAACTGGTTGTAGCAATGATATCTGCAATTTGAAATGTCTCATCATTAGCAAGTTCTTCCAAAACAAGTGCTAAGAGTCGCTTTCTTGCCGCGTTACTCCTAATTGCCGCCATTTTGTCCCTTGTTGACGCAAACGTTTTCGAAAGAAAACACTTCCGGGGCGCCAGCAGCAACGCAGACGCTGACGCACTGTCGAGGCAATATGAATCGTTGAGCCATATGAATCGTTGAAGCGAGGCATGCTCATGCGTAGAAACTATGGATCTTCTAGTGTTGTTGAATGAATTAGCAGACATTTTCGTGGTATTTTTCTAAATCAAAACCAATAATAAAGCGTGAGTTGTATGTGTTTAGCTTTTTCATGTTGTTTTTATTTAAATTTGACCTGTATTTACTCTTTAGCAGACGATCAAACACCCACTCGCGCAGGGATATCAAACAAAAATAGTCCACTATCCACATCACTTGCAAGCTATAATAATTTGAACCTAAACGTTTCATTTGTTTATCAACTGTTAAATTTAACTTTTTAGTATTTTATTTCTTGTTAGGTTCAGTACATTCTCTTCGAATGCCTCGCTTCAACGATTCATATGGCTCAACGATTCATATTGCTACACCGGAGCATCAAATCGAGGCAGAGTCCGTCACTGAGATCAGTTTTTGAATGTGAAACAGGTCTAGGTGAAACAAATGATGCGATTTCATATTACTTTCGTTTCTTTGGTTTGTTTCTCTGCCTTCCTGCACAGCAGGTTTCAGCTGCAGGTAAAGCTTAATTATTTCAGGACATGGGTATAAATTATGAGGGAACATTTGTATTTTGGACCGAGTTCCAGGGCGGCGCTCCGTTTCTTGGTGTAAGACTGACTGAATTAGAAATGTACTGTTGGATAATTTGACGAGTGAGGGGGGTGGTGGTGGTGATTTTCCTGTTTGAGTCAGTTTTGAGAAAAGCTCTAGGTGGTAGTCTTTATTTTGCTTTCTGTGTGTACGACCTGTTGCCATCTATCCACCAAGAGAGAGGATAAGTAAGAGCCAAAATAAAAAGAAAAGAAACTTTACGGCAAAGTCGACAGCGGGCTATTTTAGTAAAGAAAGACGAGAAGCCCATGGACAAATCGTTGTCTTTTGTGTTCGAATGCGCGTGAACACCGTGTGTGAGGCGGTGACGTCAGTGTGTGACGTGGTCGTGACAGGTATGGACCTATGTTATTAGAACGGACATTGTGGTATTTGTGGGATTCCAGACACTGTTCATTATACTGTATATACAGCTATAGGACCTTGGGTTGTTGGAGATGAACATCATATTGTCTTTAGGCTCTAGTCGGTTCTCTAATTTGTCAAGATTTTGACATCGTTGTTGACATAAGATTTATCACTCTGTGGACCAGGGTACTACAAATTTGATCCCTTAGTGTCCTTTTCCTTATTTGCTAGCCACTCTATGTTGAAGTAGTGATGTAAATCCTAGCGCACGTGTCATAATGTGTGTACTAAAAGGGTTAAAGTGTAATGGTGGCTCGATCAGCAGCTCTCACATTCTGTCGTAGACTCACCTTTAAATTCACCTTTAAAAAAATCCGCACCATACCAATCAGTCTAGTTTTAGACCCGAACACTCTTGCATTACTCACAGCACTAACATCTAGAGACTTTGCAAAAGCATTTGATGTAAGTGGTCATGATCCGCTCATACAAACGTTAGACCTTTACAAGCTCTGTAATTCCAACATCCAGCTCCTCAAATCCTCTCTCTCGTCTAAACACAAAGAGTCGCAGTTCAAGACCAGATGTCGAATCCCATTGAAGTAAAATTTGATGTACCACATGGCTCAATCATAGGTTCTCTTCTATTCTCTATCTTCACCTTCATTTCTCTTTTCTCTCTCACACAAGACACACACACGCGCGCACTTTCTCGTTATACCCACGTGCACCGAAGACACTCTTGGCTGAGTCACTGCAGGCAACTGACGGAAAGTCGCGGGCTGTTTGATGGAAATATTTTTTTTTATTTCATTCTCTGTAAAAAGAAAATATCGTGATAGCTTTTCCCAGTCTCGTCTTCAGCTAGTATTATCGTAAAACATCGTTAATTCCTCAGTATCTCGCTGACCAGTGCCATCATAACACACGAAAATGAGTGATAAAGGTTGTAGCTGAACAGCGTATTTAGTGACATACATGGAGTGGTCAAATGTCTGTTTACGGAATATGCGTGGATCTGAAAGTGTGCCCTCCCTCACGCAAGAAAATGTCGTCTTACAGACAACGCCAGTAGTCCCCAGAAGACGGTCATTCCAAAATTGTTTAAACACAGGCAGCACTGAAGAGGATAAAACATCCAACAACACTTACGATGTGTATAATAAAATATCAGAGAGTAAAATTCTGACCGGAGGTACATTGGTTAGTGCTCCATTTAAATTTCTAACAGGAATTTTTTCTGTATCAGTCTGAAGAGCCTGCACTTTCACTGCTGACAGGAAGTGACGTAGCGTACAATCATTGTGCACCTTCTGGGTTGCATTTGGCGAAGCAATGGCAGGACGTGCAATCCGGATAATAGTCTGCGTGCAGTGCATCATAATTTTCGCATTACTCAACCCATTTTCTCGAAATATCCTGACCAGCTACAGGCCAGATATCATGTACATTATACAGCTTTTCAACACCCTTAAGCCAGCATTTTCTGAAGCCAACGCCTACAATGAAATCCTCGTCCCGTATGCGCTGAAAGGTCGAGCTCAAGACGAAGTCGTGTTCACGCATGCGCACCAGTGGGTAAACTCAACCGAGCGCAAGGCTCGCTGCTTCCGCTTTCTCCCCCTGATGACCGTCTTCGACAAGGCGCGGCTGCTGTGCACGTGGCGTGTGTTTGACAACGCTGTCCGTGCTGCCAACCTGTCTTACTTTCTGGTGGAGGGCAGCCTGCTGGGAGCCTATCGCCATCGTGGCATGATTCCCTGGATGACGACATCGACGTTGCCATGGACGTTCGGAAGATGGAGAAGATCCACCAAGTGTTGTCCTGTATCCCTGGCTACTCCCTCCGCATTTTTACTAAAGTTCACTGGAAATTCTTCTCCAGCAGTACCTACAGCATTCCCAACGTCTGTCCTGAAAACTTCACCGTCCCAACTGCCAGCGGCCGCAATTACAACGGCTGCGTCCCTAGCATTGTCGATAACAACGACACCAGCATCCGTTACCCTTTCATCGACGTCTTCATGTACACCAGTGACAGCTCATACACCAGGTCTTTGTGCGACTACGTGAAAGTAGCCCATGGTGTGAGAAATACCGTTGTCTATCCTTTGACAACGACGTCCTTCGAAGGATTCACTGCCCCCGTGCCCAGACAGACCAAGGAGGTCCTTGCTCACGTATATGATCTTGATACATGTTTCCACAACCACCGGATAGGTCGCGGAATGTCCAGCAGTAAAATATCTCGAGTAAAATGTCGAGAGTTAAAAGACATGTATCCTGCGTACAATGTGGTGTGAACTAAGCCAGCCTCTCTGTAGGAAACTATACAGTCGTAACTTTTTACCTTTGCACAGACGCTGTGGTGCTTTTGGTTTCTTGATATCTGTTGTTGTGTAGAGTATGAATTGCTGACTAGAGTTAGGTCACAACAGTGATGTTTCACTGAGACAAGGGGCTCTGTACCCTGTGACTACTGCAGTCGTCTTCGGAAAGTCACAGGTGCGTTTAACTGCAGCTTGCTCCGGACGATGAGTGGGAAAACTCCCTTTGCTTACACAAAAGGATAGACACTTTGTTTTGTGTGACACGTCAAAGATGGCATATGACACGTCTGATGACAGTCCAATTCTTGACCTCCAGAATCTACAGAGCCGTTGCACGCTGATTGGGAGACTTCCTGACTAGTCACACTCAGTCAAGCTGATGTCAATAATAAGTCATCAGATCCACTTGCTCTTTCATTCGGAATTGGTCCATTCCTTTTTACTATGCACACCAAACCACTGTTTTCACTTATTACCTAACAGTCATGCAGTTTCCAACCCGTCATTTTGTGATGACCTACACTTGTGCCTGCCCCCATGCCGAAAATAATATGAGTTTACAACACGAGTAAAGGTGCTGTGTCACAGATGTGAAGTCTTGCATGATTATTATTGAAATCGGTCGTTCCAGCTAGACAACTCCTCTCCTCGTCTGATGATCGTCTTTTTACTTTTCCTGTCAACATATGGCCACAGGATGTTTAGCTATTGTACAGTCAAACAATGCAACTCTCTCCCTTTCCATATCCGCCACCTACCCGCTATTGAATTCTTTACACGTGCACTGAAAACACACCTCTTCCGTAAACATGACTCCTTACACCAGTGGTTCTCAACCTTTTACTTGTGACGCCCTCCTGACGAACAAAGGTACGTCCGCCCCCACCCCTTAGCCAGCAATGTAAGCTAATTTCACTAATACTGGTATAAGAAACTTTAAAAAAAAATGACCACCTTAGCGCCCAACCGTTTGAGAACCGCGGCCTTACACCCTTTCCCATTGCTAGTCCTTTATCACACCCTTCCTTTTGCAATATCATGTTGCTCTCAGCTCGTGTTCTTGTTATTTGGTTCCTTTTTGTGTTTTCTGTATTTGATTTTATTCTTCGTTTGGTATGGTTTTTTATTGTTTATATATAGTTCATATGTTTGTTTTCCTGTCACTCGTATGATGTCCATGTTTCGTTCTTTTACATAAGCGCCAAGAGTATATACTCCTTTGTAGTGAGAGTTTTACAAATTTTGTATTATTAATTATTAGTAATTTATTATTATTATTATTATTATTTATTATTATTATTATTATTATTATTATTATTATTAAAGGCTCCTTTTTTTACATAAAGGGCCGAGAATTAATTCCCACATTATTTAATCAAGCTAATTTATATTAACTGAACAATAGATGAGATGATGATGATAATGATGATGATAACTGACTGGCACACGACATTGTCCCGCGACGAGAGATTCGAATGGGAGAGCACTCGTATTTTATATCACTTATTTCCCTTTACACAAATTCAGGAGGTCGCGGGCTGATGGCTGTCAAATTCCTTTGCGCGTCATGACGTGATGCAGTTCATAAGAGGCGTCACATGGTCACATGACTTCCATAGATCTAAAACCACATAATTCGAACTGGAAAACTGCAGTCAAATCAATATCAAAACACAATTTATTGATTCCTGGATATCTTCTCAAGTAGTTGGTAAGTATGCCACGCTCTTATGTATTATCTACAAATGGTGCTTTCAAAGTTTTTAAGGACTGTTACATGACAAAAGCACATTTCAGTAACCGGGCAAAGTCATGAAGCGTCAAACTCTCCGATATGCCCCAAAGCCGCCATTGTACTGGCATTGACCAAAGTTCTCGAATGTTCCGAACAATCGCCTCAAACCATTGTTTTCTTGTGGCCTTAATAATAATGTGAGAAATATAGCGAAAATCTCAGCCAAAGGCACACGCACTGCGGCGAACAATATCATGAAATAGTCACACAGATGTAGAAATGTAACAATGCGAAGACTCAATGCATTCCGTCAGTAAAGGGTGATCACTGCACGTTTAACGGTAACGACTCCACAGAATGTATAGAAATACATAAATGTAGTCACTGTGTTTGGTTTAATGCATAGGTGGTCCTTTGGCTGCCTTAAAAAATCTTAAATGTTTCCAATGTAATATTTTATAATTTTGAAATGACCTTTTTCTTGATAGGAAATGAGCAAAAGATTCGAAGCTAAGGTACGTCCCTCGTTTCTGGTTTTATGTACAGCCTGGGGGAAAAAAGAAATAAAACCTGACGGCTGTGTTTATTTTCCATGCTTGTATTTACTTTGCATGTTTTGCTCAAAAAAGCATTTAATGTTTCTTTTTTTACTTCTTTGTGACAGTTTTATTATGTTAGTCTTATTTTCTACTCTGCTTCTCTTCCATATAGCAGAGTTTTAAAGTTTAATAGTAGGTTTTTTTTAATAAATGTTTTACAAAGGTTTAAGCAAAAACCTTTCATAATGTTAAATTTTAAACCACGCATACTCTCTGAAGTTCTACTTCAAACATGGCAAGAATGACATACACAGATTTTCATTTCCTTTTCATTAATACATATTTAATGTCATTGAGCATAAACCCAGGAAACATTTACATCATAATTAATCTCACATGTACAACAAATGGTGACCATTTATGATAAAGCTTCTGTACAGCTTCTACAGATAACAAAATGGGAAAATTGGGATTTTGAGATTAAAGGGCTACAAAGTCTTACACTATACATATCGTTTCCGTTCTATGGTGCTTCTGCTTGTTCCCCATGTCTTTCTGTTTTCTATTTTTAAGTTAGTATCACCCATAGAAGCACAATTCTGACAAGAGCTAAAAATAAATTTAAACTGTGGAGCTAGCAACATCTCGGCAGGAGCCGATCTTCTGTAGAAGTTGAAAGTATTGGCGGTCCCTCATAAGCATACTAGGCGAGCTTGTATATCAGCCCTGCTGATGCGTGCGAGAACAGTGCCGATGCATAAGACCGCGAAAAGTGACCCACCCGCGAGGTATAGAGGTATAGGTATAGAGGGCAGAGCTGAGAGCAAGGACAGGGGAGAAAACTGCGAAGTGAAAGCGCGAGACAAGTGACGTAGCTGTGACTGTGGATTTAGCCTGCATTAGAGAGTTGTGCAACTGTTGACAGGTTCCTGCCTTTCTGATTTGAGTGCTGGACTGTTGTGGTCACTGTTCAACCCCCTTCACACACCACCACTTCGTTACATATATTATTGTCAACGCTATAGATATATATTTTTTACACATACTTTAACCAAAAAAGAGAGGTGCTGATCTAAGTGTGTATTTTTGTATAATATGAATTGACATTTCTTTGGATCTGCAAATCATTAGAAGACAGGAAACGTATCTAGCTGTCACAAGTATGCCACACATCATATGCAAGAAAGGGTGTCTTTTTGAAGTTATAAAATACATTGTGAATAATGGCATGCACTGCTTTACCACACAGTATCAATTTTACATGAAAAAATGAGTTAACTATCTCTTCACTGAGATGTTATTAGTCATGAGGCTGTAATATTTCATAAATATTGAATATTAAATAATAAATATTAAATACTAAAAATACTAAATATTAATAAATTATTTGCAGGCAAATGCAGCAAGACGGCCAACGGTCCGTCAAGATGCGGGTCGCCACACTGGAAATCCGGCCGCGATTCGAGGTCGAGGACGCCAAGCAGCAAGGAGAACGCAAGGACGACCGTTAGCAGCTGCAGGGCGCGGACGTCCTGCGCAAGTGCGCCAACGAGGGCGGCCGAGAGCAGCTGCAGGGCGCGGACGTCCTGCGCAAGTGCGCCAACGAGGGCGGCCGACAGCAGCTGCAGGGCGCGGACGTCCTGCGCAAGTGCGCCAACGAGGGCGGCCGACAGCAGCTGCAGGGCGCGGACGTCCTGCGCAAGTGCGCCAACGAGGGCGGCCGACAGCAGCTCGCCACAAGGGCGTCCAAGAGTCCACCATTTCCGATTAAGGAATAGATTGTAGCACCCGGGGTATTTGTGGTGTCAACAATAGTGTGATTAGCTACCCATGGCTGCCACGTGGGGGAGTAGGTCTAGCCTGGTCAGCACTGTGTTGTCTGCAGTAGTTTATTCACACTTTGCCCGGTACAAAGTATTTACAATGTACAAACAATATAAACAATATTCTTGTGTATATTCTGTTGATACAGTAAATATTACGTGTAATGTTCTGCAATAAATTGGGAAGTTATTTCCTTTACAATTATATAGTGGTGTGGTGTGTGTGTGTGCATGCGTGTGTGTGCGTGTGTGTGTGTGTGTGTAGACAGTATGCATTGTCGCAAACCTGGGGCGAGGTCCGTAGATTTGGTAGGGGGTACGATTTCTATTACCGGTCCAACACACCGTCTATACCCCCACCAAATCCCATCGACACTTACCGCGTGCTACCACACTAAATTGCTTATTAAATATCAACTTTTAGTTAGCTCGAGCCCCCAAGCACACATACCCCAATGAAAACACGAGGCAATTTAGTGTATTAAGAGAACGTTAATTATCAGTGGCGTAGGAACCAGGGGGGCAGCATGAAAAAAGGAAAATACAGGGGGGGGGGGCAGGAATATCCTTTTGCCCCCCCCCCCCCCAATATTTGAGACGTAATTCCTCACAAAGAGCAAAGAACTGAAGAAAGGTAGGGGAACGTAGAGAGGAGACGGTCATCACTGTCACAAAAGCGGGCCCTGAGGCAAGTGGAGGCTCTAACACCTCTGACGATCAGATCGGGGACAGTCTGTTGGTCTTGTTTGCCATGCTAATTGCAGGCTGTGTTGAAGCCTCAGCGAAGAAAGCAGCAGGACAGTACATCGGTACATCGAGTGTCGTCTCCCTCCCCCCATAAAACATAAAACATCCCCCACCCACTCGCTGTCACCCTAAAATTATCTGCTATCGCTTACAACCAAAGGGCCCGCACTGGCCATCGGGAACACAAAGCCAGTAACGAATAAGTTGCCTACCAATACCCCAGTCTTGCCAATCAGACAGGAACCCTTACATTTTGTGAAAAGCTAGCGAAGCACGAGGACTTCCATCTTACTAGACACCAACGGTTTAGTGCGAATTGACGGCTTTGACTTCACCTAAGTAAGGCAAAGACTGTGAGTCCCTATATTGGTAGTTTTCTTTAGAGACAGAGAGACTGGTATTATTGCTATCTACGACTCAGGGGGAAGTGCATAAGTAACGTTTCTAAAACTACACAAGGGCACTCTTTTATCATCAACGACTGTGGCTGGTACTCAACATAAGTTATCTGTGTTATACTGTTTGGTTTGTATATATGTGTCCGTGTTTTGGTAGATGGCCATAGAACGTGTCGCATCGCTGGCTCAGCACCGTCGGGTAGCGGAGCGAGGAAGGGGATGGCCCTGAACCCAGACAAAACGACAGTTCAGTCAATCGTCAGAGGTATTTCATAGGAATTAGTAGCGTCAGTGACCGTGAGAAAGATGTTAAGCGAGATCGATAAGCTTTTGAAACTGTATCTTACTATCCCAGTTACCACGGCAACTGCAGAACGCAGTTTTTCTGCCTTAAAACGAACAAAAACATACCTGAGAAGTTCCATGACACAAACGCGCTTGAATAACTGCCTCATTATGCATGTATTTAAAGAGAGGGTTGATCTGCTTAATCTGGACGAGATTGCAATGGAGTTCATTAATAGAAATCACCGAAGACGCAGTTTTTTTGGCACACTGACTTGCCAACCTTGATTAATATGATTAAATGATTATAACGTTTATCACATTTCTTGTGAATGCGTTAGCCGGGGAATCATTCTTTAATTTGTTTTTTCTTATTTAATGCTGCTTTGCCTTTTAACAATAAAGCAGCGTGTTGTGATGCTACCGCTGTGTACGTGAGTGCGTGCAGTACCCCCCCCCATCCTTTTTTACGTAATGTGCGAGTGCGAACGCCGTTCACTGTCAGCAGGGAGTTTGCCCCCCCCCCCCCCCAACGCCGAACATCTTCCTACGCCACTGATTATTATTACCAAACGACAAAGAAAGAATACACAAGAACAGGTGGATTTATATACTACGGGTTTCTCTATCCTAACTCGTTCTAAAGGTCGTCACGGTATCTAATCGTTTCCCTTACTCCTGGTCCAGATAGCTAGTGAGCCAGATGTAACCTTAAAATTAACTATCACACACCTCTCTGCTCACACACTCTCCCCGTACACTCATCACGCATACGCCACTTACTGTGTATGGTCTTAGTCTCGCAGGACACACACACACACGTAGTCACTTGTACTGTCCACTGGCTAGCGTCGTATGGAGAAATCTCTCGTCGCGCCGCAGAAGAAATATTGTTCCGAGACTTCGGTCTTCTGTTGACCGGTGCGCGACGAGAGGAGTACGAAGAAGGTGCACCTCAACAGGTCGCCAGTAGTCCTGACGACCTCCGCCTGGGACGCAGCACCGATCCTGGTGGCCGGAGCAACTTGTTGAGTTGTTATCAGGTCGAACAAAGTTGCTCTTGCGTACGTGCAGGTACGACGGTGAGGCTTAGCTCAGTTTCTAGGGTGATGTCCTTTTCTCTGTGGTTCGCTTGCCTGAAGCTTGAAGGAAGGACATGCGCCAGAGAAGACTTGAGATGTAAAAATCACTGATGTCTTCTCCCTAGAAGTTTGACGCAGAAGCCCAGCTTGCCGGTACGTGGCTATCAGATCAGACGAAGTTGCTCTCCTGCACGCCAGGGACGACTGTGTGGCTTAATTCACCTTCGAGGATGATGTCCTTTTTCGCTCAGAGGTTATTTCGTCTGAAGCTTGATGGAAGGACAACTGCACACAAAGACTTGAGATGTGAAAGTCCCGGATGTCTTCCCCTCAGAGGCTTTGGCACAAAAGCCCAGGTTGTCGTCTAGATCTTTCTTTTTAGTCGAAACGCTCAGCTTGCAACTCTCGATCTTTTTTTCCAGTTCCGTTCGTTGGCCAGTCATGCCACCTGACACACCACAACCAATCACGCCTCACATCCACCACGAGCCTAAGCTCCCACCCGCACCCGCGTAAATGACGCAATTTCTCTCTCTAGAAATGACGTCATATCTAGAGTAAACTAGATGTGCAAACACACACTACAGCCCTATCTCCACTCTTTCACGACACTACGCATGAGCATCGCTTCAACATCGAGTCTTGCTCAACAGTCTAGCTACACCGCCCCTAAATAATGATGGACTAGTCACTATAGCACTATACTCTGATGACAGCCAAACGTAAAGGTTTTATATATTGTTTTTAAATACATCTTGGATTGGATTACTATTATCCCAGATAGCATGGAAACGTTTTAAAAATGCTTACGCAAAATGTTTTAATAATGTTTAAATGTTCATAAAACATTCCTTTTACATGTTTTAGAATGTTTTATCCAAAACTTAAACCTTATTGCTGTATTAGGGGTTCGCTACTCACTGATTTTCCACTTGTTCGTAGACTCACGCTGTCTCCTCCGTTACTTTCCTCGTCATTTCGTCATCCATACACGCATTCTGAAAACTTTCAGCACTCAAGCTCTTTCGTCATTCACCTGGTCTGATCTGGACAGGTGATGGTAGCTGTACAAAGCCTTGATATTGGTGTTCATCTGTTATGTTGACTTTGTTTTCTTGTTCGTATCTCTGTGTTCGTCCTTGGCTGTACCACAGTGGTACAGATGAATAATGCACTTCTGTGTATCTTTACCTTTTATAGGGAAGATCGATCGGTCGTTAGAGGGGACCTATATATATATAGCTGGTTCTCTACTTCTGCAGGCAATCGTTTCTGGTGTTGTCCTTGCAGTACCTGTCTCTTTCACGAAGCTTTGGCTTTTGAACCTTCCTGAAGATAGTTGTCTTTGTTTGGAATTGTACTGTTTGTACATGGTGGATTGTACTGTTACATTATAGTGTCTTGCACTCTCTTCTCTTGCTAGGAGGGGGCATTGCTGTATATCTGCTGCATTGTTTCCAATGGTGTAGGAAGATGGTTTTGTGGAGGGGCGGGAGCAAACTCGAGACAGCGTACAACATTCACATTCTTGTCTGCTCAGTATCTTTTTTTTTTTTAACGGGGGTGGCTGCCCCCTTGTTCCCACACCGCTGGTTTCTGCTGGCAATGTTCTCGTGGCTCGTGGTACCAGTGATTATTCTCAGTGCATGGTTCTGGACTTTGTCCACTGTCTACTGTTGTGTCTTAGTTGCTATCATCCAAGCGCTCAGCCCATATTCACAAGAGTACACAAAAGCCGTTAGTGGATGAAGATGTATGTCATAGCACAGATCCATCGCACCAGACAACTGCACGTTCTTTCAACAAAAAACAAAATAATTGCAGGAGGCTGTCCAATTCCTGTTAATTTCGTTATCGAGAGGCTCAGGACCTAAGAAACTACAACACAAATATATACTTATTCATAACAATTTGTCTCAACACAGCGCTCTAAAGGCGACGATCGACAATCTAGACGACTTATGCAATGTAGACATCCGGAGCACTTTCCAACGTCTGTGATCTCAGCATAGTCAAATCTTGCGATTAAAGTACAAAGATTTTACACTCTTTCCACCCTCTCATACTGTTTTGCAGTAAGGTTCCAGTTCTTATGTTACAGTTCAATTATCTGTTTTCAAACCGTTCTAGCAATCATTGTATACGTTACTCATTTTTTGAGATACGATCCTTAAGAATCGTTGTAAACTTGTAATCACACAGTCGCCAACCCTAATTGGTGAATATCGCACAAAACGCTTATGAATTCCAAATCTCAGAGGCATTCCACGAGTATATATAGTTTCCTCAGTAGGTGTTCTGTGGTCACCCTTGCATGACCGTGTCGACTGGACGAATCGACGTAAGGTAGCTGACAGAGTGACAGTCTAGCTCCCCGTTGCGCCAAGTGGTGAAGTATCATGATCATATAGTCCCTCGAGACAAAGATTCCAAAAGCCACAGGTAACCTCTTGAAACTCTACTGGGTTCCATGTATACATTAAAACCTCAGATTCTTCTGTAGATGCGGCTACGTCCACCACTAGGGTGTAAACATGTGGGTTCCCTTGGAAGTGATGTTCTGTAGGCAGGGTACATGTGTGTGTGTGTGCCCCCATTCCCCCCCCCCCCCCGCATAATTCTTGCAATTCTCATGACTAAATGAGTACTCTATTTAAAGGCACATAAACTTTCTTACGCAAAAATACATTATTTACATTCTCACATTTCTACTCAAACTTTATGCCCCTCTTTCACCTGCGGTTACCATCGTACACTAGTGGTGATAAAAAGAATAACATGTTCAATAATCCCTCGACTCGTCAGGAAATTACGCTCATTTCCTCACACAGCAAGTCTGCTTTGCGTCTCACTTGATCCTTAGACGTCTTATTTGGGAATGCCAACTTTATTCACTAAGAATATCCGGGACTCATGTGAACACTTCGCTCACTCACTGTTACATAACTGTCATTTCACTCCATCCATGCAACCAAGTGTGACAACATAGGGGCAATAGCCCTTGTCCGTGACAATGTATGTACTTGATTCACCAGAACCCATGTATGTATGGAAGAAATGACACAACACAAGCATTGAAGAATGTATAACTGCGCAATTTTACTTGCTGTTGTCTTTTCCAATATTTAAGCTTAAATCCATGTTAAAATTGGTCACTGATGAGCTGTCATCAAGTTGTTGCATGATATAGCTGTCATCAAAGTTACAATTGGCCACTGATGAACTGTCCTCAACATTGTGAACACAACTGATTTATTCTTCCGTGCTTTGAAAAAAAAGCACAAGACTGGAGTTCTTAAGTCTAAGGGGAAAAAATGTTTGTAAGCAAAGGTGGTGAAAACACACACATGCCTCACTCATGTCATGCAACAGACAATTACACAAATTACTCGTGTCATGCAACTTTTGTCATTTATACCATATATCGTAACTGCTTCTGATGATACACGACACAAAATGTAAAACATGATGTGATCCATTTTATCATAGAGATCCCAGAATTTGACGGATGATAATAAAAGGCTATAAATACAACAGATACCATATGAATCATCATTTTTGCACTGCAATCTGATCTGTGGATTAATAATAAAACTGAGGAAAGCAGTCATAAAGTTATTAATTTATTAAGTACTGAAAAACCTGTAATGGGGAGATCTTCTGAGCCAGTATCTGCTAAAATTTAATACAATAAACATTTTCAGCATGACAAAATTCAGTTCTTTACTTGTCTCATGTGGACAGTTTGGCATTATTTTTGTGCACCCAAGGTATTAATTTTCAATTTGTGAGATGTGATTGGTTTACATCAGCTGGTGTAGCCAGAAAGTACCCATTTTTTTTCATTTTTTTTATAGGCTCATGAACTGAAACACTTTAACACTTGAATAGTGTTATAGTTAGCAGGATCTGTCATATTGCAATGAACCTTGGCTGTGTCTTGCTTACAGGCTGTTGACTGCAGTCTCAGTTCGCAAAACTCTCATGTGTGGATTAGAGATTTTGGTTTGATTTTTTTTTGGGAGGGAGGGGGGGTTACATATCTGTCTTGCATAATTTTTCCTGAATCAGACTCTATGCATCATAAAGCACATGGCATGAAGAATTACTGTATATAAAAGCATTCAAAAAAGTTCTGCAACTCTTCTATTTTTGTACCTGTCAGATCTTGTAGTTCTTATTTTTGCATTACACTACAGATTTTTCTAGTGTATGGAGTGGAACATCTTGCAGATTGTGGTGGAAGGAATCTGGGATTTCTATCATGTAGGAAAAGTTTGTAGCTGACCCAAAAGAGTTCTCACATTGCAGGTTCCTTGCTATATGTAGGAACATACTTCAGCTGACAGAACAGATTTTACTGCAGATGTAAGGGCAGTTTGCAACTATTTGACTGAAGGGTGTTCCCCACAATGCAATTTTTACCATCCATGCAATAAAAATGCAGTCTTGGTACTATCAGTCTCTTCCCATGTCTAGATGGCTAAGCAAAGATGAGATCTGTGCAGCCAAAGGAGCAGATGCTGCTGCAAGAATGCGTCTGTTTAGGAGATCAACTTGTAAACCTGCAATACACAAAACTTTTATTGTGCTTGAAATTTTTCACACCAGGTTAAGTACATACAACCCCAAATCATCCCTTAATAGGAAATCTTATCAAAATCACATTTGTAAACATGTTTCCTTCCGCTGAATTCAACACACGAAAAAGCGCTCCGCTCTCACAGGTTGTTGGAAAACACCTATGCAGACAGCAGCAAGCAAAGAAAAAAAAAACAGGGGGAAAGGTCTCTAAACAAAACTGCAGCTATGTAAAATACCTGCGGGATCGACAACAACTGCCCCAGCTTCCTGCGCAATAAGCATGCCAGCAGCAAAGTCCCAGATATGGATGCCATATTCGACATAGGCATCTCCAGCACCCTGAGCAACTCGACATAGATTGTGTGCTGCTGATCCATATGCCCTGATTCTGGACAAGACCATACCATGGGGAAGTTTATGTGGTGAAACCTTCACAATTGTATCAGTGTACAATTTTGCGTATCTTCTTACAAAGATAACAATTTGGAATAATCCCTGGCAATTGCACAGTTTTTCTTGCATTAATATCAGTTAATAATCTAACCACGGGCTCACCAAACAAATCTATTTTTATATTACAAATACAGAAAATGAAAAGAGGAACCAAATAAAAAGGGCTGAGGGTATCATGATTTTGCAGAGGTGATGTCTACTTTCTGTCAGTGAGCTGGTAAACCAAGAGAGCTAAAAGCTCACCCATGAGAGGCAGAAACAAGCCTATGAATGTTTTCCATTTTGACTTTGACGACATTCTCATCACGGGAGCTACCACCCTCACAAATCACAACAGCTTTCTTCAGGTCTACAAAAGAAGACATATTAACAATAAAACTATGCTGAGCTCTGACACAGATAAATTTGTAAACATACCAGTAACAAGTTAAAAATCAAATTGCAAAAAATAATGACTGACTTTCTGAGTTAGCTGCTTTTTGTTTACCTTTATTTGTGATACAGTTTTGAAGACAAATTACTATATTGCTGTTTAAATATGTGGACATTTAAATGTTCAATGGTGCACTTGTCAGCAAGTCACCAGAAGCACAATACATGATGGAAAATATTCACAGCATAGCACAAACTGCAGTAGACAGACCTGTCTGTCTACTGACTTGGAGTTTTTTCCCATTGAGAAAAGCACCATGTCCTCGGCGTGATGTGTACATCTGTTCTGTCACTGGAAGGTACACCACGCCTATCATGGGCTGTACAGAGAATACAAATCGATCTCATCCTGGGCAAGTTTGGGTAGAAAAATATTATAAAAATATGTATGATTTGTGAACAAGTACATTTCTAGCCCTGTAGTAATTACAGCCAGCTGATGCTTACTCTTCTAGAAAAACAGAGGTCATTGTCCACTTGTATAGAGGAGAGATCTTAGTGAATGAACAATCAGAAAATGAACTGATTCTGAAATATCAAAATATATCTTTTAAAATTATGTGATGCTTCAGTACATTTTAGAAAAATAGTAGAATTGTTAAAACTGTTAATGAACAGATAATTACAGCTAAGCATAAATGACAGAAATGTAAAGAGAGTTCACGCATTAAAGTAGCACTAGTACTGTTATTTAATGCTTTGCAATGTATTGTCCTTAAAAGGGCAGATAGCCACCCCTTGAGTCTCAATACCTGCTGGTTGATGAGGACACCCAAAGAAAAACAAACCTCAGGTATGCTGGAAATGCAAAAAACAATTATGTTTTGGAATGTCAACACACCAAGCATCACCTTTAAATGGTAGACTGAAATCCTGTTAAGTTGACTGTTTTTAATCATGTCATTCCAGCACTTCATGTTACATTTAAACTCACAATGTGATAGAGCAAGCTTCACATAACACCCATTATATGCCCTTCTAACCCACATTTATAGAATTTTTAAAGATGGTACAGAACATTTTGCATGTTTTTGTATGACTGCTTGATTGTGGTGCATTGAGCTTGCCTCTTTGTGGGGAAATGCACAATATAAATCCTATTACTATAAAATGCAATGAAATTGAATTACCTATGAACAAAGTTGGTGGTGCCATCTACTGGATCAATAACCCACATTGGCTGATCAGTCAAGGTTATCTTACAGTCTTCTTCAGACACAGTCTCTTCACCTACAAGCCTAGATGAAAATACATGGTTAGGGCAAGAATTATGATGAGCTATTTTAAGATGTAGCCTCAACTAAAGTGAACAATAACATGCTGAGAATGAAGAATATTAGAATATGTGCTTCATAAAAATTTCTCATGCAGACACAATGCCTAAAAGTAAAACCCAGTCTGTTTATAGAACTGTCAAGATTTAACAATGCAACATAAGTCTTAATTTTTATTGTGAAAAGCAAAATAAGGAAACTTTTTTCCTCTGCTCTATAGCATGACCAAAGTATGTGGTAATGACACCACACAGTTGTCAGTAATTTCTTCATATATTTACAAAAACTCAAAGCTCTCAAATTAAAGATTAGAATCTATTTTGTATATTAAAAGGTAAAGATCCCATAGTACTGAGGCTGCAGTGGCAGTGAACATGGTCCATAATGACTAGGGTATGAGCTTTGTGGAAGGCAGAGCCTCTCTTCACTGTCTTTACCTATCCTGGTAAATTAGGTACTACTTCTCAAAGCAGAGGAAAGAAGTGTATTCTAGACACAGGTATGAGCAGGTTTTGAACCAGTAGCGTTTTATTCAGTCATACGTCCTATAACTTCTAGGACATGTTGCCTCCCCAAACAGGTACATAAGGACAAGAATTAATGCATAAACACGTGCAATACACACAGGGATTGCAAGTCTGCTATCAATATTGGAATAGTCAATACAAGTCTAACGAAAAAGGTAACAAGTTTAAAATGTAACAACAATCACATGTACTTTGCATTACCTGTGGTCTGGATATTTATCCTTAATGAGCGAAAAACAAAGCTTCTCAACAGCCTTGTCTGTTGCAGTCACAAGGTCTGCAGCGCTGCACTTGGTATCCACAGTTTTCTCTTTCCAAAATGCATTTCGGATTACCTGAGGGCCATCAGTAAACTTGTGCTATCATCTCTGATTACTTACAGATCATTTGACTAAACCTAATGGCATCGATCTTTGTGATCATCATATTACTGTCTCCTTCGATCATTTCGCTTGTACTGTCGATCACGCTAAAAAATAATACTTCGCCATAACGTCAGTAAATAAAGAATCCTCCTCACTGTCATGACTTAAAAATAAGTCAGTACCAACGTATCGTAACGTGATTGTATTAAAATGTTGTTTTTGATGTGCTAAAAAATGTTTTTAACTCTACGAGCTACACATGCATAAGACCAAACATATAGTCACCGCCTAAGAAACAGATGTCACAAGAATTAAACAGGTATATCTACCATCGTAAATAAAATGGTTTACCTCTCCTGCTTTCTTTGCCACTTCAAGGGCAACTGCGTAATAATCGTTCAATTCTTCCTCCGAAACTTCCACAGGCATTATATCTCAAGGGTGGGTCGGTAACCAAGCCTTCTCGCTTACACTGTCAACAGCGTGATGAAATATATTAGAAAATTCACTCTCTTTTCAGTTCCGTATCATTGTTTAAATAAATATTTGAATTAAATAATCATATCAGAAACGAGAAATTATGCTAAATTTTGTAACCTTGTAAGTCACGTCCTGCTGTAATCGTCCAAAAGCAGTTTAAATCTAGCATTTCATGTGTAGTCGAGCTTTCTCGGCGGGCCGAGTCTAGCAGACCTGTCACGTGACCCGACAACCGAGTTCCGGTAACTAGAAAAGCTTGTAACACGCGACGGTGGGCTTCGAATCGTTGTCTGCATTTTCTCGTGTTCTTCTCTCTACCTCTTCTGGAGATGCGTGGTACATTTTACCACGATCCTCTATCTCTAGCCCGAGCTGTTAATTAGTTGTGGAGGGAAGGAGGGGGTTAAAGCTGCGTCACGTCCTTTAATTTGACACAATTTTTTCTTTATGTTTGGCACTGGAAAAAAAAAAGGGGCGGGGGGAGCGGTCACAAAGGAGGAAGAGCTGGGAGAAATCCGTTGTGTGAACGGAGTAACAGTTCATCTGTGGGGAGTCCGGTGCTGCACGGAGAGACATTCATCAGTTAGAAGACCGTTGTGTAAACGGAGTGACATATATTTATCTGTTAGTTCTTGCACATAAAAAGGGGTGGGGGTTGATATATTTCAGGGTACGGACGGAGTGATGGGGGGTGGCACTGGGTAGACATATGTGTCCCCTTCTGTACCCGACCCATTGTTTTTTTATTCCCTCCCTTGTTTCTCTTGGTGGTTTTTTTATTATTATTTTTATATATATATAATTATAAACGTGTATTTGTATTGTCTCATATTTGTGTGTATCGTTTGTTTTGCACTGGAGAGCGATCGGATTCGTTGCTATACGCGACAGTGGGTAAGAAGCATCCCGTCACTAACAGACGTGATGATGACCTAATCACAGGTTCTGACAAAGGAGAAGAAAAGCTGTGACTTGTATCAAGTGAATGAGGGCGAAACTTCTGGTAGCGACTTAGGGTTTGGGTCACCGCCATCAATTCAAGGGCGGTAACTGTCATCAACATGGCCAGCAGTCGCTGTGTATGCCACTGTCGAAAGTTAATTCATTTAAACAGACATTCTGCAAGAGTCTTTTCAGTCTCACATCGAAGTGACATCAAACCTGATACTCAAGAAGAAAACATTTTGACTAAACCAATAGATTCAGGTGTTTCAAAACCCTTGGATCCAACTGAAAAATTACATCAGGATTTCATAACGAAAACGAGAGAGACGAAAGACGACATTGTATCGTCATCCCCCAGTCCAGCACCTTATCCAGGTATTTTTGTGGTTATTTTTTTATTTTTAAATTATGTAAATTTAACGGTCACAATACGTATCGAGATACATGTATATGTACAACATGAATGGTTGGGCACACGAACCTAAGGCCAACACCGTAGGCAATTTTCTTGGTGTTAGAATCAGAGAAGTGGGCTCTTTCAGTGGATTCAGCGCCAAAGATATTTTTTATACTTTTTGATAGTCTATATCCAGCTACACTGAAGAATTAAAGTTATTTAAAAAATTCACACACGTTTTACTCGAGTGGCGCACGACGTGATGAAACGTTCTTGCCGGACAAAGACTGAAATACCTCGATCTATCACCCGGTTTATCAAGCGCAGTTCACTAACGGCACACAACTTTAATCCTCACGTCCATCCGGTCAGTTTGCTCAACATCATTCCTCACTGTTTAGTCTGCCCTGCTCTACCCTTCTCTGTTCAATAGGAATTGAATGGTACTTGATACTTTAGATAGATGGAACTAGTCAGGAAATGTATTGGTACTGTTACTCTTCTCACAAGTCGGCGATTATTAATATTGAGGTCATTCAAAACTCGGTCATAACTGTTTGCTGTTCTATAATGTTCATTATTTTAACCTGTAATTTAAAAGCTCTTTTAATAGATTTCGCCATATCATTTGATTTTGAAACTATACAAAGAGGACCTGTGTTTGACAGAAATTGGAAAGTCTCTCACTGTTGATGCAAGAAGAGTTGACCCAACTACAGTTAAGCAGGTGTATTATTTTGATTCACTGAGCTATGTCAAAGCCTTGGAAAGTAAAGGTAAGTAATTGTACCACAGTTCCTGCTAGATATTCAGTAAAGCAATCATGAACACATCTACAATAGGCTGCTGTGATATGAAAATAATTAATAATCCGTTTTCTTATTTTTCACCATTTCAATTTTATTCTCATCATTACATTAATGGAAAGAGCTGAGTGGCTAGAACACTGATACCTGAACCTGAAGATGTGATTTGATATCCTGTATGGTGCAGCAGACATCCCCAGGTTGATTCAGCTATTTAAGTAGACACCTGACTCCACAGGGGGTCAGGAAAATAAGGAAGGCATGAACACAACCCTCACAAAATTCTGGCCCCAAAGAAAACTCCATTCTTGTAACATCTCTGTCCCAATGATTGAAAGGCAGTGAGACTACCTTTACACTTTTTATGAGTTTTATTCTAATCATTACTATTTTCCCCATAGCATAAGGTTTGTTTTATTTAAGATAAAAACAGAGTGGTTTATTTAGTAGTTACCTTCCTCCCCACAAGTAGTTCAAACCAAATGTATTCTTACAAGATTTTTGTTTTACAATATTCAAAGGTTTCAGCCGTATTCAGGCTGAGGGCATGGCAGAGACACTGACTGATATAATCAACACCACACTTGATCATCAGTCTCGGCATATGGTGACAAAGTTTCAGCAGGTTTGGATTCACAAAGCTCTACTTGAGTGCCAGTTTTTAGCTCTAGTATATTATTTCTCTTTAGTGTCTATTTTACGTGAACAGGATGGCAAGTGTAACAGGGGTCTATAGTTTTGTCGTCCATAAAAAGTATGTTTTTGTGGCATCTACATAAGTATTCCTTGCAGGAAGTGACGGTTCAGCAGCTGATGTCTGAAATTGTGTCCGTCAAGAAGGATATGGTGCTTCTTCAAAAAAGTGAATTTTCACAACTTCGTTCAGAGACAGAGGTAGAAAAATCATGTTTGCTTGTGTTCTCAGCATGTGTGCCTGGTTGTATCTAGACATGAATCCTTAGTACACCATCCTTAAAAGAAGTAACTAAAAATAACAGCTTTTTGTTTGGCATCTTTATTTTGTTGTCAATTATTAATGTAATTCTACAATTTTAGCATTTAATTTATTATATGTTGCAGCAGCTTCCAAAAGTAGTCAAAGTGTTAAGTGTATGTGTACTTTTGGTGTTTCTACAGAAAATGGCCATTGATGTGAGTAATTTGAAGAATTCATTGAAAGATGAAGTCTCAAAGTTAAAAGGCCATGTCACTTTGGACATCAATCTTGAGAGAGGCCGAGCCCTTGAAGCTGTAAGCTTCCATCTTCAGAATGTTCACCTTGATGCATGATACTTTCAAACAACAATATTATTTCATAACTTTTAAAACTTATTATCTGTTTTCATAATTATTCAGTAACCTTTTCAATCTTTGTGTTGAAAGTTCAGATTTTCATTTTAAATAGTTTTGTAAAATAACAAACAGTTACAATCTTGAATAAATATGGAGGACATTGAAGAATCTGTTGGTCATTTGGTAGAGAGTGAGAGAGGCAATGAGAAATATGAATCTACTAGTAGGGCTGCCCATTTTGACGTGATTTTCATTAGATAAAGCAGAGCTGTCCCTTTTCCCTATAGAAGTTTTGCTTGGTAAAATAACTATTGCAATCAGGATAAGTTTATGTCAGGTTTGTCTTCTGTCTTGTACTTGCAATAGCATACAAATGTGTCTGGGATGCCAGCTAAACTCTAGAACATTCACTAATTTATACATAGTGCAACATACCTAACCTGAGCATTACAATATATTTTGTTCCTGAATATGCTATTTGTTGAACAGCATGCTGCCAATGAGAAGAAATTGCAACAGCTTCACAACAAAATTGAAACAGAAATTGCCAATTTGAAAACAGTCTTTGAGCAGTACCGCAATGACGTCCTCAAATATGCTGGTGGTAAGGAGAAATGTATGGGTGTATATGGATAAATGTACTGGGCATTTTTGTAACGTGCAAAATAGTTATGAATTCTTATGAAACCTATCTTTATATTGTGTAGAATTATTATCAGTCTCCTTTTCATAAAAAAATACACTTAACAATGTCAAATGTTGCTGCTCATAAATTGTTGTACCAGGTACTTTGTTATATCTCAATAGGTACCGTGCTTACAGGTACTTTGTTATATCTCAACAGGTACCGTGCTTACATGTGCAACAATTTGCTTAGGCTTTCTTCGTCTTTGGACCTGATTTAAGCATCTGCTGCTTTCAAGTTGTGCCTCAACCTTTTTCTCCAGAATTGACTCAGGATTATGGAGGATTATGGAAAGGCAATTGTTTCAGCTGAACAGGCAGGTCCAGTGGTAACACACACTGTTACCATATTTTCAAAGATGTTCTGCAACAATGATGTTGCACATAACACACCAGCTAAATGTCAGGCCTAGAGACTCTGTATGTTTGCTGATCACCTTTGGCTGTAGATGTCATAAATATCTATTGCTTGCTGAGTTTTGGCTTTCAACATTTTTGTATCTTTGGGAGACAGTGTGTCAGTTTGGAATCTGCTATGCTTTTATCATAATGAACAAAATGCAGCTGGAATATTAGAACGTTAACAAACCTAATTGCAGATAGATGTAGTTGATGTGTCCCAGTTGGTTTGTTTTTGTATATTTCTTGTACTACTTTCCCTGTTGTACTCAAACATTTTCCCAACACACTTTATATTACAACTAAAAGAGTCTCATCAAGGTCTTGTGCATGTCTGTATGATGATGAGAGGCTTTTTTTTTTTTTTTTGAAGAACCTTTCATGCTGTTTGCATTCTTTCCCAGAAAGAAATTTTATGTTGAAAGAATGTGATGACTGAACATGTAGGCTTAGAGGACTTGGGGTGGGGACATTCTGGGTACCAAGCAAGCCCCTGTTTGAGACATCACATTTAAGATATTGCCATGTGACCAAAGACAGGTGCAGCGTTACATAGTCACTAGTTTTATCACTGTTTGGAAGCAATTCTGATGAACTTTTTGGTTTTGTTTTTTTTTGGAAATGTTTGACCTCATTATTTATGTTCTTTATGCATTATTTTCTATTTGATAATAAATCAAATGAGACAAGCAGGTTTTTTCCTCTTATTTGTCACTAGAAATGTGTTGTCAGTGGCTCATTAGTCATTTTGTGACATTATTTTTATTTGTTTGATGGCAGATGTGTGTCAAAATACTACTATATGTCATAAACCAAAGGATTTGCTATTTCAATTCAAGGCACCACAACCAGTAAAAATACAGGCATAAATCTTCCTCAAGTAGAAAACAAGTCTTCAATATCATTTATTTTAAAAAAGTAGCAGCAATCAAGTGTTACTTTTTTGGCGTTTAGAAAGCTGAAGTGAAACGGTTTGCAACTGAACATACTGTCAGCGTTAGGACCGACAAGTAAATGTGTTCTCCATAAAATAGAGAAAAATAAGGGAGAAAAAGATAAGCGGAAATAACACAAACACAAAGGCAACTGAATTTTAAAACTTTATTTTTATTGCTTTCGTCTATCTGTCTTTATCTTTCATTACTCATAAGGGATGATAATATTCAACATTTTCTGTTTTTTCCCCTAGTGACTGACAAAAAGTATATCTGTGTTTGGGTGCGCTAGCCGCTAGGTGACAGTTTTTCTGTAAGTGAAAGAATGTACCTTGCGGTACATCGGGGATTATCCCATTCAAAATAAAAAATGTATTAAGTGTGCCAATTTGGGAAATGTAACTGATACATTATTGAGAAAACGGCTGCCACGGATCTGCAGTCGTTGACTACTGAAGCGCCAGTCTGTCGCAGTTTCACTTCAAGCAGAACAATATATCTCTTCTGACCGACTGGAGCAGTGGGATGACAGATGCAAAGCACGCGCATGTCGAAAAACATCACACTGATAATGTTACTCTAGTATCGACCTAAAGAGGTTCTGAATCTTCAGCACATCACCAAAAAGGAGATGCAATCATTCAAGATGTTCTCGACCGTAACATACGGCAATTAATAAGCTTAGTGAGAAATAAAAATGTTAGAAACATTAACGAGGGGTGGCACGTCGTTGCTCAAAGTATAAAAGTTGGGATAAAAACTGGCGAAGGGTAATAAAGTGAACCTGGGATCGACGTTTTATTGCCAGGCTAGTCGGCATGTGCCTGTGATCTCTATACCCCGCCTATTGTCCGGGTAGTAATAGCCACTAGCAGTCCCCACCGCGTGTACTCCTATCTTCCCTCGCACTGGCGAAACTATCCGCTTCCCTCAGGAGGAAAGATTGAGATCTGCGTTTTCCTCATCCCACCAAAGCCATCGTGAGAACTACTTGAGTTATTTTCGAATCCAAAATCGAAAGTAGAATATTCAGAAACAACTTATTGCCTATTATGGATTTTAACTCAAAATTTTCTTTTATTCAGACCGTATCCCAAAATAGAAATTACTAAATTATGATTTGTTTGTGGAAGCTTGGCTGTGCATGTATACTACCTTGATATAATATAGTCAACATCTGGTCCTTTCGCGTGCCCGATAGGTCAAGGTCATTAAGTCGGCAGTCGTCTGAGGGCCTGTACCTGCGGAGGATCTCGGCACATGCTCAGGATTAACAGTCAAACATGGCAGCTTCAAGGGCAGCGAATGGTTCTATGTTCTGGGTATGTTCTATGTTCAGGTATTGCTCGGGTACCTTTAGCAGACTGTCAGCCACTCGCTGACCTTTGTGTTTGGATTGCATAACCTTCTATACTTGCAAGCAAGGTGCTATCGGGGGTTCCGCAGTGTAGATACCTTTGTTAGTAAAAGAGCTGACAATAAACTTCAGGTTCACTCACACTAGACGCACTGATATTGCAAACCTCATCATTTCCTTTACGCATATGCAGTTTTGTAGGTTGAGCTGTGTATATATATAGTGCAGTAAGTACATATATATACCTATAGCTGATCGAGAACCCTTTGTAAACGTTTAATGGCTAACATCTCATGAACAGAGAACTGTGTTATTTGCTCGGGTTTGGGGAATCATTATGAAACACACTTAATAGTTTTGAACTCAATTTAACCAGTAAAACGACAGATTCCTTTTTAGGGTTACAGATTTAGAATACTTTTCCAAAAATTGCAAGGTTAAGTCTCTAGCCTTTTCAGGTCATTGGGGAGTGAAGTGTTAGAGACCTCACTTTTCTTGGGGGCCAGCTTTTTGTGGGCCCATCTCTTCTTCATCTCTGCCTTACCTTCCCCAGTTCTCTGTGGAGTCAGGTAGCCATTACTAACGGTTGGGTTGACTGGGTGAAGCTTGCTGTACCACGTAGGTGTAGAATCAACACACCCTAGATTTGAATATCAGTGCTCTAATCACTTGGCTTTCAATTTCCCTGTAACACTGTAGTGGCTCCTTAATGTCATCATTTCCTTATGTCAAATAGGAACATCTGAAGCAGGCTGCCATTGTTCTGAATGGTGGTGTTATCACATTTTTTGGCATCAATCTCTATCGTGGTGATGAGAAGGTTTACTCTGAGATGTTTATGCCCATGGTGCACTGGCTGAATCCAGAGACAGCACATAAGCTATCTGTAGCAGCAGCAAAATACAAGCTTGTGCCACGACCTAGAGTTGCAGACCCTCTATCTTTGGTGAGCTATTTTATATATATATATGTATGTAAATAACCAGGTAATATGTGTGAAAAGGAATATAAATTATCCAAGATCTCAAATGAAACATTTATTTTTCTTAGAAAACAGAAGTATGGGGGCGGACATTCAACAACCCAGTTGGACTGGCAGCTGGATTTGACAAGCATGGTGAAGCAGTGGATGGCTTGTTAAAAGCAGGCTTTGGATTTGTGGAAATAGGTAGTGTTACACCTGTTCCCCAGCCTGGAAATGAAAAACCTCGTGTTTTCCGTCTCACGGAGGACAGAGCAGTAATAAACAGGTAATAAAAGAACAGTACATGATAACTTTTTATAAATATATTCAGTTTTATACATGACTTTGTACATGTTGATATACTTTGAATGAATCACTTTGTTAACTTGTGAATAATCTTTGACATTCTGGATATGGATATATGTAGAAAACCAGTTTTGTCACTTAGTAGCTATGGGATGCCTGACCACCCACGAATGTGTATACCAGTTGACTTCCCACAATCCTGGGTTAGTCAGGCTGCTATCATTATTGTAATATGCAGCTGCAGTGCAAGAAATATTTTCTTGATTCACTTGAAAGAGGGTAAGTGACTGGAATGGAGAATTAGAGTCATGATATTTGGTACAAGGCACAAATTAAAAAATAAAGTTGATACTTAATTTACCTTGCACAGGTATGGTTTTAACAGTGAGGGCCACGATGCTGTATTCAAACGACTGCGTCACAGAGAAGCAGAGCCAGTTGTTTCAGGTATGCACAACCTTGGAGGTATTTGAAATTTTTATATAAACAGAATTTCTTATGGGAGACCTTTGGTGGCATCTGGTCTGTGGTTCTTTATAACTTATAATATATATGCATGGCTGACACACAGTTGATTTCAGTTTTCAGATTTTGAGTTTGGAAAAATGATAGAAAGGGGTGATAGTTTTCAGTTAATTTAAGTATTTATGTACAAATTGATTGTGATTATTTTGGAGTGTGTTCAAATTTGTCATAGATATGATTAAATATCCACACATGGGTGATGCCCGAAACCGTGCTAACGTGAATTTCTGGACTGAACATACTCAGATGTGGCCCAACCACAAATTGAGGCGAGGTACAGATGTCGCAGTTGATTTTGTCATGAATCATTGAAGGCATTTGCTTCACACATTCGATCTTCATGCCAATCACAAATTAAGCTATACTTTTTTTATAACATAAATTATTTATGGTGTTAAGATGGGATTCAAGGATTAATTATTTTTGTGTGCATGCATACCTCTGTGTGTGTGTGCATGGATGTACACTGATGCCTTACTCACTAGCTATAGGAATAAAATAGAACTTGTTACAGTAAACACTGTTATACCACAGAAGAGTTTTTTATGTTGCCAGTTAGTGACTTCATTTGAACAGTTTCAGTTTGGGCTTTTTGTCACTATTTACAATGTTTGGTATAGAAGAAAAACCAGATTATTGCATTGAAGGAAAACATTCGTCAATGTACAAGATCTCTGTATCATCGTATATGTGGGTTTAAAAGTTGGGAACACATTTTGCATACATATGAACCTAAGTAGGTGAAGGGTATGTGATGCCCAGGCACGGCAAAGAGGTATGAAACAGTTGTCTTGGAAAAACTCTTGAGACTAGAATCTCAGTTTTCTATATGGAAATGACGCTAAATTAGTTCACATAGCAGTAGTCACACTTCTTGTTCCCCAGTTGAGCAAGGGCTGCAACTACACCATGCCATCAGACCCGGTTCTGTGATTGCAAGCCAAGTTAAGTGAAGAATTTTGACTAGTTAAAAACAGCAAACTATATATTAACAGTTAAGCGTGCTTTTAAACTGCAGAATCACATTGACCCACTGCCCGTGCTTACCAACCTGAATGGTTAACATTTTTTGCAGATATCAGTAGATATAGGCGGTATAAACCTAACCTGTAAATTTCAGCCTCCAAAGCCAAATCTGTTAATTATCTGGTAGCAAAGTACGCGATTCGCACCTGCGATGAATGAGCGCCACTAACAGTGTCCTACGTCAAGTTGGTACACCATTCACAACATTGGAAGCTGTCAACACCAGAAAGGTGTATTCCATTTTGGCCTTATAGATATCTGAAAAAAATGCAAACCATTCAGGTTGGTCTTTAACATTATTTACTAAACACCATCTTGAGTGTTCTCATTGATGCTGACCTGAATTACGCCATACCCTTAATAGTTATTCACAGTTCTAAAGCAGTTTATGCTGGTACTGATTGACGGTTACTGATCTTGCATACCTGATGTGATCATAGTTATATTAATCTCATACTAGTCTCCAAGTCATGTCACTTTGACCTCAGAATATTGTATTTGGAATACTCTAGTGTGTAGTCCTTGATGCATATAAGAGATATCTCAGATCCTGTATTTGCTGATAAGTCTGTGACAGCAATTGATACGTGAGATTCATATGTGAATATGGGTGCAAATTTAAGATCTTTGTGAGTGTACAAACAAAACTTAATGGCAACATCTGACATTAATCACTTAAAAACCAAAAATTAAGTGTTGAGTTCTGCTTGTTTTTTTGTCTTGACACTTTTTTCATTACATCTTATATATACTATTAAATGTGCAAATTACTTTGGTGTAAGCATAAATAATGTGGTTGTTGACCAGATGTTCTAGGTAAAGCTGGCCATGTGGTGGTTGATTGCAGAGTTTTATTCATCTGAGATTTCTCCGTGACAATACGGTCTTGAAAATAGTATGAACATCACTTGTTCTTTCCCAAGTCTTTCATGGTGCACAGAATCAGAGTTGCACAAACCCCAGAGGCATATTTTTATCATGGTTGTTTCACATAAATCAATGAGTGTATTACTATTACTAGACACAGTGTTTGTCCCAGAACAGGCAAAATAACTGATTAAGGCGAATAAATTGTTTACTTAATGCAGCTGGAGTTAATTTTCTTCAAATTAGTGGTTTATTCCTTTTGTTACTGGAGAAATAACATTCTGCAGAATGGTATTGCGATGAAATTTCAGTAACTTGCATTTCTTAAGTTCACTCAGTAAGTAAGGAAATGAAAGATATTTTCGCTCCTTTTGTCGGTGGAAAAGCTGCTTTGTTATGATCAACAGACATAGCAGCACACAAGCTGTAGAATTCGAGCACTTACATTTGTAGTTGTTTTTACACTTGAAAGTAAATCATTGGATAGGTTGTAGGCATAATCACTTTTCTAGCACAGGAGATTGCCCTCTAGAGAAATGTGGAGTCATTTGGCAGCAAGATGCAGGTTATTGAAGAAATCTACTGGTTGCCCCTAGCATTGCATGCAAGTATATAGGTCACCACAATCAGGAGAGGATGAATAGTTTATACAAAGGATTATGGCTAGTCCTCAAAGTTGTTTTATGGTTGGTCATGACGTTTCTGTAGAAGGTAGAGCATCTAGCAGTTAATGAAAAACCTGAAGAATAGAAATTTTGAACAACTGTCCCTGAGGCAGTTTCTTAACTGCCAGTAAAATTCTTGTCTGTGTTACCAGAAAAATTCAAAGACTGGTTGGGGGAAATCAGTCCTGCAATGCACGTTCAGCACACTTAGTTAACAAAACTTATTTATAATAGAAAAACTTTGCGTGCATTTGTATACTAATGTCCTTATAGATGCTGCCTTACAGCACATGTCACAGGACAGAAATATGCTGAATATCAACTTCTGGACTGATACCTCAGAGTATGTACAACAAGATCAGCAGAGGCGTGGTAAACCTCGCTCGCAGAAGACAGGTACAGGCTTATGTCAAGTCACATTCTTTTGTCAGAGAATGTGTCCACGTTAGCCGTTGCTGTTTATTGCAGTAGCTATTAACAGTGAGTCATCATGAGTATACTGCTCTTCAGTCTGCAGTAACATCTTTGACTCTTATGTAACATGTCCAGATGATACACAGGTGTTTTGATACATTGAATCCTATTTTACTGCATGATACAGGCCGTCAGGTGGGTTATAGTCAGTGGGTTGTGAACTTGGGCAAGGCTCACTTTATGTGATAGAGCTATTTTGATAATATACCTTTATTTTATACCTTAAAATTCATAACATCAGAACTTAGAAAGCCATGAAAATTTTTCCAGAAAGGGGGCTGATGGGTGTCAACCTTGGCAAAAACAAGCTGTCTGGCCACCCTGTGTCAGACTATGTGACTGGAGTGCGAATTTTTGGCAAGGTTGCTGATTACCTGGTGATAAATGTGAGTTCACCAAACACACCTGGTCTGCGTGATCTGCAGGGAAAGAAAGAGTTAGAGGAACTGCTAGATCAGGTGAGTGCAACTATCTCAATTAGGCACAGCAATAAAGACTCTTTTTTTTTCTCAATGTTTGACATTTATTATCTGTCACAGATATAACACAAAAAACCAATATTTTAAAAAATAACAACATAAAAACAAACATATGCACATAGATTAACAGTCATTTTAAGAATACATCCATCTGCCTAGAGAAGCCAGCAATGTAAAATTTTACACAACAGAAACAAAGTATGTGGGTTTTTTTTCCCCATCTCACACAAATCAAGCAATCATCATAGAAGGCACCTTGGATCCCATGTGCTGATGGCACAACAATATTAATGTGTATAATATTAAGACAGGTAGCTGTAGGTAATGATAGTCTTTTATATATATATAGAGTCAGTATTAAAGGTTTCTAACTGGGGGATGGCTTTTTGAAATCTACAAGAATACATGTATGTTTTTGCTAGCAGTAAAATTAAATCAAGTACAACATCTGTCTCAAAGCTATCACTGCATCCAAACAGAACCAAATATTTACTGATAGTTATCTTTGCAGCATTTGTACATTTGTCTTAGATGCAATTTTGTAAGTTTCTCCAAAAATCATTAACATTTACAGTTCCAAAATATATGCTGAGTATTTTCGTTTTCATCTCTGCAAAGGCCGCAGACATCATCATCTTCTAGTCCCATGTGGACTAATATTACTTTTATCCCTGGAGTTTTATATAGCACTCTGATTTGAAGCCATTTTAATTTAATATCTTTTATATTAGCTATTGCTTTAAATATAACATGCCAATCAACATTTCTGTTTATCCTTTCATCCCATTTTAAACAACAGTTTGGCATACATGTGTTAGATATCATTTTATCGTAATATAATCTTGCTCCTTTCTGTATTGATCGAATTATTCTTAGAGTTTTGCTTGTGTCATGTGTAAATGAAGATGATTCTGAATGTTAACATCATATTTATTTTTAACAGCTTGATATGATAGAAAGTTTTCTCTTTGATCTGTTAAGTGTTTAATTAAGTATATATCTTTCTCCATTCATCTATATAGAATTGGCTTATTCCCAATGAATTCTGTCATTGCAAAAGATTCTGACAAAATTTCTTCATGTTTTTCACACACTGTATTCTCTCCAAATATCCTGTACACTTTTAATACATCCGTCCAGAAGCTGTTTGCATTTATAAAGTGGCAACCTGAGGCCCAGTTTGTCCAAATAATCTATTATTTAATGTGTGGATAAAAGATTTTTTTCCTGCTGTGACTAGTTTTCTTTATTTTCCATAGCCATTATAATTTTAAAGCATTCAAATAAGTTCTAACATCAGGTATGCCCATGCCTCCAGCATAGATATTTTGAATGGATATTTTTGATATTTTTATCATTTTTTCCATTCCAAACAAACCTAAAGATGCATTTCTGTATGTCATTTATAATAAAGTCTGGAGGGTTAGGTAATAATAACCACAGGTGTACTAATTTTTGACTAAATTAAGGACTTAAGTATTGCTATTCAGCCTAATGGAGTTACAGTCTATTGTGGAAAATAATCTTCAAAAATGTCGATGCAATTTAGCTCTGTGATAATTACAGAACAATCACATAATCGTAAAGTCTTTTGTACACCAAAATGATAAAATTTACATGTCTTTTGCCTCTTTACATGACAATTTATGGATCCTCAAGAAACATTTTAATGCTGTCTCACTTCATTAGTCTTTTTCTTGTAACTCTATTGCTATATTTCATATCTTGGAAGGCCACAATCGTCTGAAATAATTTTTTTTTTGCCTAGTTACATTTGAAAAAAAAGTTAACCAAGTATTAATGGATATTTAAAGCATTGGAAAAATATTGCATTTGGCAGCAAGCTCTCATATGTCAGCAATGCTGATTGTCTGGGCTTTCATATTTGTAGGTAGTAGCTGAGCGAGACAGACTGAGGGTTTCACCAAAGCCCCCTTTGCTGCTGAAAATTGCCCCTGATTTGTCAGACAAAGACAAGGAAGATATAGCTGCTGTAGTAACAAGACCACAGGTAAGGGTTTTTTGACTATTTAAAAAGTACAGACAGCTGTTTTGTATGTGTGTATTTAAGGTGTCTTGAAACATCTGATTTTAAATGCCTTTTGAATACATTTATTTATGGAGTATGCTAAGAGGGGCTCTGTGGGGGAATTAGAATCTGGAAGTAGGAATGCTTGATGTGGACAAACAGCCTCTGTTGTATTAAAGGGACAGTACACACTACTTTTAGCTTTCTACTTGATCTTGACTAATGCATCATAGACATGCTTGAAATTCGGGGTAAAAATAAGATTGTAATAGGCAATACGTTAACCAAGTTTGAATGTATTTTTTTCCCAGTGGAATTATTTGGAGTTTTTTTTTAAGAAAAAAGATTTGACTTTTTAAAAAATATACAACTTTGAACTGCAATAAAGACATGAAGTAACACAGCAAGCAAGGCATTTGTTGTGTGCCTTATTTCATGTAGGGAAGATATGTTTACATGCCCCTGCTTAATCTGGTTGTGCAGGATGCATTAGAAGAGACTTTTCCTGTTGCAGAAGGCATATTTTTGAAACAAGTTAAACAGTAGACATTAGCTAACATATTTTATTCCACATTTGGTGTCATAGGAAAAGTACAAACTGTCCTTATATTTAGTATCAATTATTGTTTTATATAGTTTGCAATATCAAAAAGGAAATCTGGATTTTAAGTAATTTTATTAGCATGAAAATGCAAAAATCATAAAATGTGTTTCCTGATTTTTAAAATGTATTTTCGAAACCCTTTCCAGAAGTTTATTAGACCTGGGTTTTGTTTGTTGCTATTGGATTGCACATTAACTTAATTTTCAAAATCTATTATATATACTTATGCAGAATAGATTTCATTTTTTTTAAAGGAAGCTACTGCTTGAATGTGCTTGTATGCTTGGCCATTATAGTGGCAGTTTTGTCAATGCCTGTATGGGCTTTTTGCATCAGTTCTTTTTCTATTTATTTGCAGGGAGGTGTTGACGGCTTGATAGTAACAAACACCACCGTGCAGCGTCCATCAACATTAAAGAGCAAGCACAAAGGGGAAGCAGGTGGTTTGAGTGGAGAGCCACTCAAGGATATGTCTACAAGTGTTGTCCGAGATATGTACAGACTAACGAAAGGTAATTCGGTTTCCACTATGTGGGATAGATGAGGGAAAGGCAGTGGAATGCTAATGTGTACTTCTTCTTGTACACGTGTGTAATCTAAGGTTGTGGGCCATTCATTTTCTGCAGGCAAAGTTCCGATCATTGGCACAGGTGGCATCAGCAGTGGAAAGGATGCTTATGAAAAGATCAAAGCAGGTGCATCATTAATTCAGGTGTACACAGCTTTGGTTTATCATGGTCCACCTGTTGTTGCAAAAATCAAGCGAGAACTGGATCAGTTACTTAGGTGAGTGTGCTTTAAAATCAATAAGCTCCTTGGCATTAACCTTGAGCACTGTTACTTGGGCGGGTAAAAGTTAGCCATGAGCACTTGTTTTAATAGGCATGCTGCTTGGGGTTAACCATTTGTACATAAATTTTTAGCTTGAATGATGCTCGGAGTTAAACCAAGACTACTTGACGCGTGATTTCATGAAAACTTTACAGTAAAGCATATACTTTCTCTCGTGGTCACAGGAGGATGGCTACAACAGTGTAACCGAGGCCGTTGGAGCAGATTTTAAGCAAAAGAAATAGTGACTCATTGGACATGGTTTCTGCATTCATTGCAAATATCTCTATTTGAGACCCAAGACACTAATCCAATGCTCCTGCAGGTTTTGGAGCTTTTCCACACTAGCCACTCTCGTGGTTTCCCTGCGTGTGAAGGATTTGTGCTTTATTCTGTGCCAGTGAATAGAGTGTAGAGGAGATGCAACTGACAAGATGGTGGTGCACAGTGTTGGTGTTGAAGCATGCTCACCAGGAAGGACTGCGTCTGTAGTTGAGCAGTAAATATTCACTAGCAAGATACTTTGTTATACAAACCATACCCTGAACAATAGTTGTTAAAAAAACAAACTGTCAGTTTAAAACTGTGAAAGTGTCACGGACCAGTCAGTGCTTCCCATGTTTTTCAGACTATTTAACCCTTTTGTGACTCACGGACTAAAAAGTGTATGTGGAATGTATGGTTGAATGGATGAAAACAGTTTTGGTGGGAACGAGTTGTGGAAATTTACTCAGACCTGGGATAGCAAGAGAAGACAATGTGCCGGAGTCACGAGTTGTAAATCTCCCGAGCTTAGATTTTGTTTTCAGTAGAAGGGTAGTGTCAATCCACGCTGGATGCGGCGCTGTACTGACACGTTTTGGGATTAACTTCGCCTAGGCAAGGTACGATATCTTTTTCTGTTATTGCTTATGGAATTGTATTAGAACTTATGTTTCAAAGTTGTAAACAAGAATATGAGAGAAAGATGTGTGAATTGGAGAAGTGTTTAGAATTGTAGCATAGTGTAACCTCGAGTTACAGGTTTTAATCGTATGGGCTGATTTAACTGGAGCCTTCTGGATAAAGAAGAATCACCTTCCAGGACCATTCCGTGATCAACGTGATTTTGGTTCAGCACCCAGCAGCACCTGGGCTCTACGAGCACCGTTAGCCCCATGACGTCACCGCGGAGTACCTCCCCTGTGACCTCGGAAATCGCCTTACGACACGGACAGTGTCTACAGCCTTCGCATGTGTGCGTGTATTTGTGTTATTGGATTCTAGCTGGCTGGACATGTGGAGAGCGACAACCCTAAGAGGGAGGATGAACTGTGAGCAACATACTCAACGATTGCTAGATCAGTCGTAACATAGAAAACAGAAGTGGAACCTCGTTGCTATAGAAGACAGTGGGAGGAGTATAATCTTTATACTTTTTGAGATATTTGACCAAATGGAAACTGATCAAGTGTCCCCACATGTAAACATTGTGCTTAGCGTTCTTCATCGCCTTTAAATCGAGGTGTTGAGGTGAGTTGTTATCTATGCATATTTGTGTTGTAGTCTGTCAACGAAATGAACATGATTTGGGCAGCCTTAGGCAATCGTTTTGTTGTGTGAATGCGCATTTGTCTGGTGCGAGTGTGTTGTTAAGCCACCTGTGCCATCACAAAATAAAGATATGTCTTTGAACTTATTTACCTGTGTGATTATGGCAATCTGAACGAATTCTATCGTGTGGTATGTATGTCCTCGTCGTGTGAATGAGGTGAATGTGTATCATATTTCGAGAGATATTTGTGTTGTCTGTGTAGTTGTGATGCAGCTACAGAGAAAACGCATGAAGCTCCGTGGAGTTGACGCACCAAAGGAAAGACTCTTTTGTTTGGGAAAAAGTTTTTTATTGATTCCAAAGTTGGCTAAGTGCGGGTGTATAGTCTATCTATTCCTCTTTGTGCATCAGGTTGCACATAAGGCCTCAACCAGAGTCCGCCACTGATGTCGATCGGCTGAAACCCGCTCCAGGTGACCCCATGTCCAGCCCTTTCCTTTCATCTCCCTTTCCACTGTTCTTCTCCAAGTTTCCTTTGGGCGACCTCGTTTTCGTCGGCCGTCTGGAGTCCATCGTAGGATGACTCTGGAGAGGTCTGCTGGCTGCTGGCAGAGCACATGTCCAATCCATCGCCAACGCCTTCGTTGAACCTGCGTGGTGATGGACTCGGTTTCAGTTCTTCGGTGGAGTTCTTCGTTGGTGAGGGTGTTTGGCCAAAAGATGTTAAGTATGCGCCTGAGGCATCTGTTTTGGAAGACGTCAAGTCTGTTACTGATGGATTTGGTCATCTTCCATGATTCGGATCCGTAAAGGAGGGTGCTGATCACATTTGACTTGAAGATTCTCAGCTTGATCTTCTAGCTGATGTTTGTTGCCTTCCATGTGCCCTTGAGTGAGGCGAAGGCCTGGCTGGCTTTCACCAGTTGGGCTCGAATCTCCACCTCCGCTTCCCCGGTATTTGACATTTTGGACCCAAGATAGGTGAAACTGTCATCTTCCACAATCTCTTCTCCATTTAGTTGGATGCATAGACCATTTTTCTGTAGTATGGTCCTGAGTATTTCTCTAGTCACTGAATCAAAAGCTCTCTGGAAGTCAGTGTATGTATAACTACATAAAGTTTTTTGTGATTACCCTAACAGCACGGGGGGCTGAAAATTCAAGGGTCCCTCAACTTTTACAGAGATAGACTTCTTGGAAAGCCGTGACATCATTCTATTTTTGGGATAGAGAGTGCGCATGTGGGCGCTTAATGTAACACCAGCAAGGGAATCTGTGCGCGCTCAGCCAGAAGCTAAGGTAGCTGTTGCTGACACGGCATTAAACACAAACAAACAATTCAATGGTCTGGAGGGGAAGAGGGGACTCAAGAAAAACCCCTTTATTTTACGAACAGTTCAGGGAAAGGATTTAAATATTTGACTCCGTGTGTGTGTGTGTGTGCACATAACATGAATACATGTCATAAAATAGCTCATCCTCATAAATCTGTGGCAAGAAGGAGCGATCCAACCATGTTTGCCAATCTGGGACATGCCATGCCTCCTTCATCATCACCGACTCGAAAGCGGCAGGATTGAAGTAAGACTGCTTATTCTTGTCCCTCAAAACAGAGAACTTCTCTCTACAGAAGGTTGAACCAAGGAAGGTTCTAGCCCACTTCCCGCCACCTCAAGCAGCTCAGAAAGATTCAGCAACAGCATCCTAAAATCGGAATCATCCTTGTCACACCAATCTATCAGCAGTGCACTTCCCGAAACATCTGAGAATCGTTTTGTTACAAAAAAGGTGCGCTACATAGGTTATATAAGCAGGGGGATAAACAAATACAGCAAATAGTTGTCCCTGCAGAATTTCGCTCCACAGTTTTGCGATTAAGCCATGATAGCCCCTATAAGGTCACCTGGGCGGCCGCACTAACCTGAATCAAATAAGGAACTTATTCTGGTGGCCCATGGTGAGGATAGATGCAGGAGTATATTGCAGGACCTGTGAGATATGCCAACGAATAACTGTGCCTGGGAGAGTTCTACCCGTACCCATGGTAACAGTTCCAACCATCGAGGAACCGTATTTTTTTTGGGATATCAGTGGATTTAGTCAGTCGACCTTTATCTATCCGAATTAAGTGGGATAGGGTTTTCAAAAATCATTATTAATGCATGTATACTTTTTTCTCAAAAATTATCTTAGTATGTCTATCAAGGCATCATCTTGCCTTTTGCTATGTGTAGCCCCAAACATTGCTGGGTTGTGTTTGTAAGTTTTTTTTTCCTTTGCTTGCTGTGCTTATTTAATAATGTTTATTACGTAAATATTGCTGTTTTTTATGAAATCTTTCTCATTTTGTAGTTTACAATCATGGAATCCTTATCTGTTAAAGTATATATAAATCAGTTGGCTGTAATAACAGGTATGTGTTAACAGTGAAAAGTTTTTTCAATCCTTATATCTAGCGATGCTATGTATTTGTAAGGGACTGGTGCCCATTATTTTTACCAAGATTTGTTGCTTTCGGCTATATCTTGCCTGAGACTTTCGATTTCTATTTGTAACTGAGGTCTTTCTTTCCTGTATTATGACTGCTACCATTTGATTTTCTTGGCTACCTTGGCTACCCAGCGTATTTAAGGATGTAATTGTGGTACAGTTCAAAGACGGTCTTCAAATTTGCAAGGTCTATTTCAGTGAAGCACCAAGCTTGGTGTGTTTGCTAGAATAATGTTACCACATTTTCAGAGATGTTCTGCAACAATGATGTTGCACATACCATACCAGCTAAATGTTGGGTCTAGAGAATCTGCATGTTTGCTAATCACCTTTGGCTGTAGATGTCATAAATATTTATTGCTGAGTTTTTGGCTTTCTTTTCCCCATTTTGTATCCTTGGGACACAAAAATGCATCGGAATGGACATTCTTGTGCTATGTTGTTATAATGAACAAATAATTATAGTTGGAATATTAGAACTTAACCCACAATGCTAATTGCAGATGTAGCTGATGTGTCCCAGTTGGTTTGTTTTTGTATATTTCTTGTACTACTTTCCCTGTTTTACTCAAACATTTTCCCAACACACTTTATATTACAACTAAAAGAGTCTGATCAAGGTCTTGTGCATGTCTATATAATGATGAGAGTTTTTTTTTTCAAGGATGTTTCATGCTGTGTTTGCATTCTCTCCAAGG
Organism: Pomacea canaliculata; assembly: GCF_003073045.1. Lineage (NCBI taxonomy): Eukaryota > Metazoa > Mollusca > Gastropoda > Architaenioglossa > Ampullariidae > Pomacea > Pomacea canaliculata. The sequence goes on from NC_037601.1 coordinate 1,846,094, forward strand.
AAGAAATACTATGTTGAAAGACTGGGATGACTGAACATACAGGCTTAGAGGACTTGGGGTGGGGACATTCTGGGTACCAAGCAAGCCCGTTTGAGACAGCACATTTGAGACTGCAGCGTTACATAGTCACTAGTTTTATCACTGTTTGGAAGCAATTCTGATGAAGTTTTTGGTTTTGTTTTTTGTGTTGGAAATGTTTGACCTCATTATTTATGTTCTTTATGCATTGTTTTCTATTTGATAATAAATCAAATGAGACAAGCAGGTTTTGTCCTCTTATTTGTCACTAGAAATGTGTTGTCAGTGGCTCATTAGTCATTTTGTGACTTTTTGTTTTGTTTACTATAGGTCATAAATCAAAGGATATGCTCTTTCAATTCAAGGCACCACAACTAGTAAAAATACAGGCAAAATCATTCTGCAATGACATCATTTGTATTAAAAGTAGCAGCAATCAAGTGTAATTTGTTTTATGGGCTACAAGAAGATATCACAAAATGAAGACAAAAAACAGTCTGCATGGTAGCTTTCCCTGTGCCAGCAGTCTGACAGCCTAGACAAATGTTTGTTGTTCCTCCACCCTACAGGCCAACTCACACCCACTAGTAAACCAAAATGAATAGACATCTGTCTGTCAGATGGAACAAAAGTTGCAACATTCATCCAACACACAAGCAGAAGTGGAGGTTTGCTGTTCAACAGTGTATACAGAAATTTGCAACAAGCACTTGTGTGCCAGGTCAGGCCTGCTGCTTATGTGCAAAGCATAAAATAAAATGTACTTGAATCAGTTTTTGGAGAAACCACAGCTGAGCTTTTTCCTACTTTGCAGAAACACAAAGTCTGCAGAGAATAAATTTCATTTGTACCAAAGGATCTAGACTATAAGCTGATAGCAGCTGAGAAAATGATTTCCCAGTGTCACATCTCAACTTACGGCTGGAAGTTTTCCTGAGTATGCAGCTCTGTCTTCTCATTCACAATGTAAATTCTTCATCTTTAATTGTCGCTCTTCTGACTCCTCTTGAGCGAGACACACCTGGTTTATATCTTGACCAGTGTCTGTGGCCTCCTCCACCCTTGCATCTGCAATCATGTCAATGTCATCTGCCTCACGTGAAGTCTTGACAGGGGGAGCCACTAACACCACACTTTGTACTTGTCCATTTTCATTGACCAACACCCCATCCATTGCCTGGATGATCTGCCCTGTCTCTGACACCACCACTGATGACTTGCTAAAACCTTCAGCAATTTTGTCCAGGTCTCTTTCTTTGATGGCTGTTTCATCAGTATACGCAACTTGCATCACCTGCACATCCGAGGACCCAGACACAAGGTCTTGGCCTTCGGCATCGGCTGCAAGAAGCTGAGGAACTGCTGCATAAATCTCTATGCTTGGCACCTGACATGGTGTAGCCCTCTGGTCCTCCTGCTCATCAGTGGTGCCAAGGCCATCACTTCCTGTGGTTTGTGAACAAGTATCTTGCCCCGTTGTGTTATTCTCTACAGCCTGGTATTCTGGAAGCAGCTGATATGAAGCAGTCTGATTTGAGCTTTTGGGAAGATTTTCTGACATAGAGATGACCGGCAGGTGAAAGGTAATTGTGTGCGAAGACACTCCTTCTTTGTTAGATTCTTGTGAACAAGTGGTGACTGTGGTTTGGATGCCATTAAGCAGCTGGGCAGTTTGTGTGGTCCTGCCACTGGCTCCGCCTTGAGAAATGACACTGAGGGCAGAGTAAATGAGCTGAGCTGCAGATATCTCACCTGAGGCCAGCCCCTCAAACCCACTCAGCTTGGCCAGATCCTCTGCACTCACCTGCACTTCACCTGTCTCCATCGTCTGCACCTGCATCTGTACCTTGACAGCTTCTGGAGGTGTGCTGGCTGATCTCTCAGATTTTGCTGGGGCCTGTGCAAGGTTCGCAGCATCTCCAGCTTGATCCAACCTGCCGATGGGATCTGGCAACAAGCCATGATGGTGGTCCTGCATATGGCTGTTATAGATTTGCTTGTTGACAGAGCGAAACTTACATACAGGGCATGTGTAGATGCCTTCTGCATTGGGGTGCTTGGTACGCATGTGTGACTTCAGGGAAATTGTTTGAATACAGGTGTAGGGGCACAACTGGCATTTGTACTGTCGCTGTCCAGTGTGACGCATCTTGTGTCGCCGAAGGGAATTGTGGTCACCAGTGGAGTAATTACACACATCACACCTGCAAAAGAAAAAATGGATTCATGATGGTACTAGATATATGAGTGCTAGAGGGTCAGTCAGGTAGGATAAGAAAAAGTCAAGAATTAAGTTTGTTTGGATTAACTAAAACAGGTCTCAGGTGGTAAACTAAGAGGAGAAGCTGTTAAACCATGACTGCTTTTCCAATTTGTAGGCAAGGCGTAATGCCATCAGATTATAAAGAGAGGGGAAAAAAATGAAGGCAGCATTGTTTCTGAAGACAATGAAGTTGTGAGGGAAACAACAAACAAAAAAAAACTAAACGTTGCAAGAAAGAATATGATAACATGGATGACACAGGAACTTTGTCTTGTGTTTTTGTGTTCGTAATGTGCAGACAGCCTAACTCTGGCTGGGATACTGTGCTATAAAAGTTTATACCACTGATGAAATGTACAAGAAATGAATCAATGTGAGAACTTGGATAAGTTGTACAAATACAACAGCTAATAAATAATACTGAAATTAGTTGCTGTCTTATTGTAGTTTGGAGAACAGAGGGGGCAAAAAATCAAACATAGTCCAAGAACCTAAAACTGCCGTGATGTCTTAAGCAAAAAATGTTTCAGCAATGTGCAGCTAATGTGGAAAAAAAGCAAATCACTATTTACAATAAGAGGGCAGAAAATGAGGTTTAAACTCACTTGAATGGCTTTTCTCCAGTGTGGATTCTCATGTGCAGATTCAGCATAGCTTTGCGGGCAGTGGTATGGCTGCAGTAGGTGCAGGCAAATCGTTTCACTTTGGTGTGCACAGCTTCAACATGTTTCTTTAAGCATTTGCTGTTTGCAAATGTCCGTTTACAAATCTCACATGGCTTGGCTGAAAACCAACCTCCCTGCACATTTTGCTGATGCTGGGCATGCGTGATCTGGTGGTTTTTCATTTGGCTCAGTTGCTTAAAACCCTTCCCACAAACATCACAAGTGTAAGGCCGGTTGTCACTGTGAATTTCTTGATGAATGCTCAATTTGTGAAGGGTGTCGGTCTTGTAAGTACACAAGTCACACTGAAACAGATGAAATGAGATCAGACTGCAGACATCATGAAAAGGTGATCAGTAAATGATGTCATGATAAAAACAATGCCACTCTGCATGACATGACAGATATGATGTTAACAACACTTTGTAAAAGATAAAGAGATGAAGTTACAACTGCTTTATAAGACATGAAAATGTAAGTAGTTCATCACGCCTGACAAATATTGGGGAAAATGCAATCATGCGCCACCTTTTACTTTTTCTGATAAATCACCGGGAAGTCTAACAAAATGGCTGTCAATCATTGTTTAAGTCATTGGCCATGTGACCTTTTCATTCATATTTATACATGGATGTTCATGAACTTCCAGCATTTTCAAAACAAATTGTAGAAAAAAGGCAGGAGCAGAAATTAACATAACTCATGCTGATGCCAAACAACCTGAGTATATTAGATAGGTTCCACAACGGTTGTTAGACATCTTCACATGTGCCCTTAAGGTTAGACACCGGTCGAAAAAAAATTTTTTTTGTTTCACGGGATAGCGCGGATTTTTTTGTATCAGCTATTTAGCCCTTGAATGAAGTTTCAAAAAATGGTTTTACTGCACTCGTCGCGCTATCGGTTGCCATGGAAACAATCCAAAATGGCGCCAAAACAAACAATTTTAAAAGCTAAAAACTTCTTCAATTTTGTGAGTAGACTCAAAATTCTTTTTGAAATAGTTACCTAAAAGACAGATCTACATTTCTATGATAAAGAATTTGCGAATTCCTCTTAGTTTTTTTTTATAATTTTTTTTGTAAAAAAGTGTGTTAAATTTTAAGAAATTTTGATGTAAAACGGTATAACTACCAAACTACTAAGTAATTTTTAAAAATCTATCATAGAAATGTTTAAATTTGTATGAAGAAAAGCTCAACCAAATTGCAGATCTATATCTCTTGTCAAAAAGAAGGAGTTAGCTTTTGAAGTAAACAGTCTCTAACCAAAACAAGGAACTGAGAAATCGCGGAAAGAAAAACTTAAGTCGCCATTATTTACTAAAAGAAAGGGACATCTAGAAAATTCAAATATTCACGTGTCTTTCTGTATCAGTGTTAAGGGACATAGCTCCACTGAAATATGGTTTACCTGATGAAATGGTTGAATTTTCCCTTTTCACCGTACTAGAGTAAAATTTATTGAATATAGTGGATACATGACCCACTTAGTTTGATTGCTGAGGGTGCAGTAAACACACACCATGAGTTGACAGGTTAACAAACCAGGTACCCATCACTGGTAGATTTAGGGCATGGCATGCATAACAAGAGGCCCATGCCTCTCCTCCACCTTTTTTTCGCTTCCCTGATAATCAGGTCTTCTCTCTGTATTGGGTGAAAATGAGAACTGCCGGCTGCTAGCCTTCTCAGTGAGCTTCAAACCTGCCACCTTCTGTCCCAACACTAAGCACACTAACCATTTTACAATCCATCATCAACAACCTTCTGTTTCTTAAAAAAAAAAATCCTGAAGGGATTATTGATGTACATCTGTACGCTTTCTTCATCAGACTGACCAAAAAAACAACAACAACAACAAAACAAACCCCAAACCAAAACAACTGTACAAGAAGACTGATATATTAACCAACAAAACATTTATCATGACTGAAAGGGGGATGGGGAGGTTCTTAAGCCTTATCAGGTCAGTGTCTTGTTCCTATCAACCCCCAGTGGAGTACAGGGCCGCAAATCTTCCTTAGGCGCCATTAAATTGTAGTGAATACCTCTGGCAGCTCGTGATCTCTTTCTGTCCTATTTCCCTTGCTTCTTCCATTTTTGCGTTTACAGTTTGCAAACTATGCTATATTTTTTCAAGCCACCCTTTTCAAGTGCACTGAGCGCACTATTGGGCAGGAGAACATGCTCTGCTTTCTTTTATTATTAATGATCCTCTTTAAAGGTAGGGGAAGAAACCTAAATTTTTCCGTTTTGACTTCCAACCTCTTTTTTTTGTTGTTTGTTTTTAGTCTGTTGTCCACATATTTGATCAACAGGAGATAAGGACAGTCTGGAGAAATTGTTTTTTTTAAGTTTAACTGGATTTTGGATGAATTCTGTAAATTCTGGCTTAAACTGTTTGTGATCTTTACAAATTGTACTCTCAACACAAGTGACATCAACGTGGGTTCATTCAGTTTTACAATGGTTTTCTTCTATTTTGAACACAGTTGGCCTCACTTCTTCCACAACTATTGCCAGTATACAGCAAGCATACGGTAACTGCCCTTAAACCAGGGTTCCCAGGGATCAGGGATGGTGCCAAGTAAGGACCTTGTAAGGACCTTTCATGCATTCGTAAGGACCTAAGTGACAGTCATCAATGTTTTTCTCATGTACAGAAAGAGGTATTATTTATGAATCTTTGGTCTTCTCTATGTTCAGAAATACATGTATTACTATTCTAGTAATATTAATCAAAGAGTTAATTTTGATGCCTATCTGCCATATTTAGATAACTTAAAAGGTCTCTTTAGCATGCTGATAACATACACAGTTAAGGCGGCGCCACACGGGGTTTCGCAAAAACTGTTTTATTGAAACCTCAGTTTCCCGAAACCAAGGAAACTGGGTTCATGGAAACTGTTTCCCCGCTTGCGATGCCACACGGGCAGACTTGTTTCCGAAAACGTTACAAAGTGCGCGACAGTAGCGTCCCTTGATTTCTGCAATGGCGGACTCAGCAGACGACGAGATGCTGATGCTTACAGCAGCCCTTCATGTTTTAAAAGAAAAAGAAGACAAAGCGAAGGTGGTGGGTAAGACTATCGCTTAAAAGAAGAGCCAAGCAGGGGCGCCTACAATTGTCTGATGCGGGAACTGAGTGCTGAGGATTCAGACTCTTACAGCAACTTTGTGAGAAAGGACCCGCAGCACTTTCAGATGCTACTCGCACGTAGAGAGCCGTACATCGCAAAGCAGACAACAAATATGTGCGAGTGGATCTCACCTAGCGAAAGGCTTGCTGTGACGCTGAGATTTCTAGCTGCAGGTGAGATTTTTTTTTTAATCAATCAGTTTAAAAAAAAGTGTATAAGGACTACAAGCACTACTACTTTTGGCTAAAATTAAGTCTTCTATTACAAAGAAACCAAGATTCTGTTATAATAATTTTTTAGCTGCATGCAGTATGTGCAAGTCACCCTGCGGAGCCTTTTCAATGTTTCTCACATTTGTGAATAACGACCTGTTTGGGCTGAATGCTTTGTCCTTGATATTTGAATTTAAAGGGTCAGTGTCCTATTACATTCAGTATTTTTTGTAATTTCAATGGCATCTTTTCAAATATCAGATTGCTAATGGTTATATTGTACAGATAAGTACTACAATATATAATAATATTTTTGGGAAGGAAGAAAAGGAATCACATCACATGTCAAAACAATTTGTTTCAGGAGACAGTTACCAGTCCTTGGTTTTTCTTTATTGTCTGGGAAAAAGTACCATTGGTGAAATCATTCTAGACACATGTAGAGCAATTACTGTTGCTCTGAAAGATCAGTATTTGAAGGTAGGTGATGGCTTTGCTTGTTTAGAAGTTGAAACTTACTTCTTTATTAAATTTAAAGTTAGTTTTCCCAGTAGTTCCATCCATGGAACATGTACTTAATTTTAAATAAAATATAGGAATTTTAAATAAAATATAGGAATAACTTCATTAATCAATGAAAGTTTGGTGTGTTTGTGTGCATATTCATTTCATCTTATGTGTGTTTGTAGGATGTCAGTTTCTCTGGCTTTTTTTTTTGGGGGGGTGGGTCTGTTTTGTTTTGAACCATTCTCAATATACTACACTAGCACAGCAGTGATACATTCAATCAGACACAATGAGAAAATTGTGACTCACATACAATTTGCATACAATGCAAATGTTTTTATTTCAGTCAAGGTCATAGATGCATAAGAACCTAGAGAAAAAAAATTAATTCCTTTAAGTGTAGAGGTCCTAGTCATTCTTTGCTAGGTCATCAATATCTAGTTTTATAAGCTTCCTTTGTGTAATATCTGGTAATTCTGAAATTTTTTTAGTAAGATTTTTTGCCCACATGAGTTCAGGGCCCTCTTTTGGTCTATGTTTATTTCTGTAATGATCTTTGATGCACTTAGTCAGATCATCCCCCTGATCTTTTTTCTTGCCTTTTGCCTGCATCTGAGTAGTCACTTCTTGACCTGCAAGGGCTTGAAGTGAGTGAAAGTGCTGGGTCATCCTCTTTCACCCCTTCAGACTGAGTTTCAGTGAATTCCTTTTCTGCCTGGCACTGGTAGAAATAATCGTCTTCGCCTTGCCGTTGGTGATTCACCACTTGTGTTTCCTACAATGCAATAACAAATAATTTGTTATAATGGTTGTGTAAAAGGTACTTTCCTGTTCTTAAATGCATTAGTTTAATTCATACTGTTTAACTTCTGTCTCTTATGTTTACAGGTTCCCAATACAACACAAGAATGGGAAGCCATTGCAAGAGCCTTTGAAGAAAAATGGAATTTTCCACACTGTATTGGAGTTAAAGATGGAAAAAATATTGCTATGAAGGCCCCTCTGAAAAGTGGTTCTATGTACTTTAATTATAAAGACTTTCATTCAGTTGTTTTGCTAGCCGTGGTAGATGCATTTTATCGGTTTATTTGGTATGATGTAGGGGAAAATGGAAGAAACAATGATGCCGGAATATTTGCCTGCACTACACTTTCCAAGGCAGTTGAAAGTAAGACCCTTCAAGTTCCTGCACCAAGGGAACTTGCTCATTCACATGTTAAGATGCCTTTTGTACTTGTGGGAGATGAGGCATTCCCATTGAAGGAACACCTTATGAAGCCATATCCCCAACGAGGACTAGGTGATCATGACAACATTTTCAATTATCGCTTAAGTAGAGTGAGGCGTGTCTCTGAAAATACCTTTGGCATATTGGTCAACCGATTCAGACTACTGTTAAATACATTAAATCTATCTCCTGATGTGGTTGCTTGTGTAACAGAAAGCTGTGTAGCTCTTCACAACTTTCTTAGGACATAGAGGGATGTGGCATATGGACAATATATAAAAAAAGAAATGGAGCACGGGTTAGGGATAGCTCTGAAGAAAGAGAAAATTTTTTCACAGGTAATCATTCTACTCTTTCTGCAAGAGAAGTGAGAGACAAATTTTGTGGCTACTTCTGGGCTCATGGTGAGGTTTACTGGCAGTGGGATCAAATATAAAACTATTTGTTGCAATGTATCTAGCTAAGAGTCCATGATCTTTAATAATCAGGGTTTTTTTCCTAAAATAAACTTGCTGAGCTGGTCAGAAACATTTCATTTTTTAAATTTATTGCCTGTTTAAAATAGTTACAATTTATGTATATTTTATAGCGCTTTTATATATCTGATTTTTATAGTTTTGAGCAATCATTTACAATTCAACTCTTTTTTTTGTAGTGAGTAGTGACATACAGCCATCTCACACATTGTCATTTAAATCTGTATATTGATGAATCTTTTTTTAATTTATTTTTTCAATAAATGTATTTTGCAAATTACAGTGTATGCTCAGAGATCTGTGATATACAATTTATTATCTGGTCTGTGTATATTTCATGACAATTTGATTGTAGACAAGTTGAGTGGGAGGAGGGTGGAATGCTCAGTATTGTTGACAACAAAATTTTTATCAAACTGTTAACAGTAGGATATTTTGAGCCACCTTAAACAACCTTTGTGAGAAAATGTAATAAATTTATTATATGTTACTATATATATAAAAATCAATCTGTTTACCAAGTTTGAAGATGTTTGTGCCACTAGAGACATTACTGGCAACAGGAATTTCAACTGCTGGAAAAAGGGCCATGAACTGTTGTAGACATCACATATGCTCCAGCCCCACTTTTGTTTTATTAATTTATTTTATGCATTTCCCTTGAAAATGTGTTTTGGAGGCTGGCTACCTTTGCTTGGATATTGTCAACTGCAACATAGTAGTAGAATCTTATTAAATAAATAACCAGCTGCCCAAATTAACATTGTGTTTCTTATTTGTGATGACTGTTGTATACATGGCTCTGCGTTTGATGTTTTAAATGTAATGCTTTGTGATGTACCTTTGATTTTTTTTTTGAGAACAATTTGATAAATTTAGCAGTTTTCCACTACTGTCAAAATCTGTTCATGTTCAGTAGACTGTAATTTTGGTGGCTGATTTGTATTTGTATTCGTTTTACTAACAGCAACCAAAACAATAATAATTGTCACATTGTGCGTTCTCAATCAACAGTTATACAGAACTAGCATGCAGAACAACTTGGATTTTAATGATACAATAAAGCGATCATCATTTAAAATTAAAATTGGAGCATATACCAGTGCAACCAAAACAATAATAATAGTCACATTGTGCGCTAGTCGGCTAGTGGGCCGTATCAGCTGATTCTTAATTCCTTCAGTTGATGCTCGTTTCCCAATAAACAGTTATACAGAACTAATATGTACTTGATTCTAAAAAATTAAAAATAAAATATGGAATAACTTCATTAATCAATGGATTTTAATAATGCGATAAAGCGATCATCATTTAAAAATAAAAAAAAATTGGAGCATACCTGTGCAGTCGATCCCTGTCATTTTCGAGAACGAAACCTGTAAAGAAAGCCACAGACCCGTTTTCAATGATCTGTTACGGTATTTTTCTTTCCTAGGGTCCCACAATTCCTGGTGGCTTTGGAAAAGCTCAATCAAATATCAGGTATTTTCGTCATTGAAATTTCCAAGCGAGCGTGTGGCTGTGGCGGCCATGTTGTAAAACCGCCCTCCAAAATAGAGCAAGTTCTATTTCAGAAAACACGAGGAAAACCGGTTTCCTTCCGGTTTCGTTAAACGCGTTGCGCGGTATGCCACACGGCAAAGCGGCTGCTTTACAAGAAAACGAGGCTGTTTCACAAGAAAGCGGTTTTTGCAAAACCCCGTGTGGCGCCGCCTTTAATGTTAACGTGCTTCTTCAAAACAGTTTCACCCATTGAGGAAAGATTCAAGGATATTGCGCAGGCAGCACATTGTGCACAATGTTTATCTTTAGAGTCTTTTATCAACCGGTGTTTATATTTTTCTTCCTTTAGCCAGTTCTCCTGAAAAGAACACTTCCCCAGCATTTTTTGAATCGTCAAGAAGACAAAGACAAAGAAATCCGTCAAGACTAAAATCTCGTGAAACTTAAGTTCTCATAGCGATACATCAGAAATATTTACCTGAAAAAGATCTGCATCAATAGAATGTATTTTCCACAAATGAAGTCGAAGCGGTTTCCACGCAGGAAATTGCTGCTGACAGTGTTGGCAGGTGAAGGCCATATCCTCCACATTATGACAGGCAACGTGTACGTTCAGTGCTCCCTCTGAACGGAAGCGAGCAGCACACCCCATAAAGCTGCAGGACAAAGCGTAGTGTTCTTTGTATACCTGAACACAAATCAAATACAACTCACACAGGGCAAAGGTTGCTTCCTCTGTACACACAAGACAGTAAATAAAAATCCCCATAGTTGGACAAGTAAAACAATGCAAGTATACAAATAATCTATATTTAATCCATGATAATGAAATTCAAATTTATACACCAGAGGATGATAGATACATGCATTTGATAACTGAATACTCTATTTAGTATTTGCACACAGCTACTAGCACTCATTCTGTGTTGATCAACTAGTGCAACAAAAAATTAACAAAGACTTGTTAAGGGACAGTGGCATGTGTAATCCATAAGGTACTGACCTGTCGATGTTTGCGATACTTGCGTTTCTTAACAATGACATAGTCTTCTTTAAGTGCTTTTGGTGCTCTTATTTTACGTCGCTGCCGTCCATCACGTGTACGAGAGGTGTGAGATCGACCAGGAATCCAGTCCTCATCACTTTGATCTTGGTCAACCAAAACTGCCTCCTGTTTGATTTGTGGTGGTGACTGACTCTCTGTTGCCAATTCTGACTTTCTTTTCCGGCCAGGGCGTTTGGCTGTGGCCTGTGTTCCCACACTGACTCGACCTTTGCCCTCCACCTCTCCATGTTCCTGCCCCAGCTCTACTGTACCACTGTGCTCACGATCCACATGCCACTTGCAGTCATCTACTGAAGTGAAACCTACACTGCACATACCACACAAAAAAAGCTCCCGAACGACAGGAGCAATAGATGAAGGCCCTGTCCCAAGATCTTTTGTACTATCTGATGTTGGCACAACACTAACAGCAGGTGTGCTGGATGCCAGCGACAGCCCAGATCCTGCAAACTGAATTGTTGTAAAACCAAGAGTCTGTGCACTAGAACTGGGATCCAAAGTGAATAAGCCTGGCTGTGAAGTGGCTACCAGAGAAACACTTTTATCCTCTAATGGCAGCTGCTCAGCAAGAGTGGTGTTACCACCATTTGCTGGCATCACCGAAACAGAATCAACATTTGCTGAAGGAGTAGTTTGAGAATTGGGGGCAAAGCCTGACTCACTGCCTAAAATTTCACAAGCAGGTCCACTAGCCTGAATGGTTATGGCCTCATCTGATGCTTCTGGTGGTGATCCTGAGGGGCTTTCAGATTCTGTATAATGGTTTGATTCCACGGCTGGCATGCTAGTAGCCACATGCTGATTGTTAAGATGTGCTGCCATTCCATGAGTTGAAGAACATGTGAAAGTGCAGAATCTGCATTTGTATACTGTCACTACTTCCATCAGATCCATTAAGTCTAAAGTGTTTCCGGCTGTAAGCGTTGCTTCAAAAGTCTCAGCAGCATTCGCAGACATTTTCTCAGCTTTACAGAAATCAATGTACTATTCACCAATGGCCCCTGGTCATTAGAATCAAAAATCATTGGATCAAATTAACATCAACTTTCTGCATCAGTTTGACAAAATGTTCCTCCGCATATATCTCTTGAATATCTTAAAATGAACTAAGTATCGCTATGCTTTATACTACACTTTTCATTCCACGAAGGTTCTTTTATACATATTAACATTTGCCAAAATTAAAAGTCCAAGCCGATATCCTAATTAACACCTTCATTTCAAAAGATGATGTGTATTAACTATAAACTGGTTTACTTTTCGGGGTTTGTTTTGTTTTGTTTTTTTTTTTTTTTTGCTGCTGCCTCAGGCAGAACAGAAATAAACTCATCAAGAGTTCCAGGTTCCCTGACCTCTGGGCGTATGAGCGTATGTGGATTTTTTTTCCCCGTTATTGAGACGTATGCGCGATTCATTTCCCTTCATTTTGAGTAATTTGAAAGTGTAGGAGTAAGCTGTGCAATAAAAAAAACCACCTTAAACTAGTTACGTCTCTCTTCCATTGTCGATCTAGCACTAACATATTAATAAAACAATTTTATTTATTTTTGCGTTCAACAGAATTGTCTGTTCTCTACAACAGCGTGTCTTTCCTAACCTCGACGCCATTTCTCCTTTGCTTATGAACAAAATTTTTATTGCACGATGTAAAATCAATTTTCAAATAAACATAGACTTACAGTATAGTACTAAAACTTTCATAAAAAACAAAAGTTTCATTACCTGATAAAAAGTAAAGAAAGACTGAACGAAATGCAGCAAGTTTACAACGTGTGCATTGTGGGGTTAGGAGTAGCGGCCATGACATCAACGCTAACCATTGGTGGCTATTTTAAGCTCGCTGAGTAGTCTTATGTTAACACAATAATGTCGAAAGTATATGTAAACTTCGCGCTCATCAAGGAAATTTGACTAAAAAAAATTACATTATAAAAGATAAATAAAAAACAGAATTTTTGATGTTAATGTATAAAATTAATTAATCTCTGGAAAAGAAATAAGTTGTACGACAATAACAAAAATACAGCAATGGGCAACTGCGGCTATCATACTATTTCCCAACAAGAAAGACTACTCTGTGAACAAGTTAGAAGTGCACCTGCACCGTAAGGAATAGTGTTGTTGTGGGAGGCGATGGGTCATCCAGGAAAGAGCCTGTCTGACCAAGATTTAATTGGAATATATGCATTCAGTAAACATGAATAAATTCAGCATAAAGTATTAAAGAATAACATATGTATCTTTAATCAAAGATGTATACGTCTTGTCAAACATAGAAGCTTTGAATGTGGAGTTCCATGCCTGAAGACTAGGAAAAAAATATTTCAGCAATCCTTTTGATTAGAACACAAATAAGCTTTTAGAAAAGATAAAGAATTATTTATTTCTGTTGCTTCAATTTTGTAGGCACTGTTTTTTTCTAGAGGAATTTATAGACATGCAAAGTATATATATATATAGTTATCCAATATTTATCAGTGTTATCGGGGTAGATACTACACATCGATTATCAGTGAGCGGCCTATATCAGGATGTTTGTCATTGTTAGATTACACTACGAAATATGTAGTTCCAGCGATAGACAACTCTGTCTATATACGAAAGTTTTGCACTGTTCATAGCTGTGTTCATTCCTAGTTAGGAAGGTTTGGAGATCATAGTTGTAATCAATTTTTTGAATGACAATATCTTGAAGAAAACTACTGTTTTGGGCAAGTATTTCCAAAGAGCTGTTGAACTACAGCTTAAAAAAATTAAAATGTTTGTGCATTACTGTGATTTATGTTATCGATGGTTAGATTTATGTGATAAAGTATATCTGATGCTTTAATGCAAGAGAATTATGCCTACGCACTGTAACATGCATGTACTGAAGAAGATATCATTTAAAAGTCAAATCACAAATGGATATTTTTTAGATGGATATCTTAATTTTTAATTTATCATAATTTAAAAAGTTGAGACCTAGAAATGTATCTTGACTTGATGCTGCATAAAGAAACAGAAATATTAGCTTTACAAGAAATGATCTCACACGACTTGAAGTAATCCATTAAGCTTTTTGGAGGTTGATGAGTCTTGGACAGGACTACGTTACTAGATTTATGAATGTGGAGATATCATTAGATCTGTGAATTTGACGTTTTTTCTTTTGTGTGGAAATAACTAGGATTTTCATTTCAAAATATGCAGGATGGGTGGCTGTACCACAGCAAAGCTTTCCCTGCTCTTTGCTGTAGGCAGTGTTTTTCTTATTGGGGGAGGGATCATGATTCCAATCATCAATATTATCATCAGGGACAAAATTGAAACAGTGAGTAACTTTCACTAGAAAATGTAACAACATTTCATCTATGGAATGCCTTTCAGTGTGTTAACTGGCATGCAATTGTTACAACCATTGACAGCTGCTTGTGTGATGTGGCTGATTTCTTTTACCAACATTTGTTGAAGCAAGTGATAGCATGATACTATCCAACATGATCTGTGTGCTGGCACCTGAAACACCCTATGACAGCATTTTGTATGATATGACCTATTTTGTTTGCTGTAAGGTGTTATAATCTCTGACAGCATGTTGTATGGCTTGGCTTATTTTGTTGCAGGCAGTTGTTATAGCCAATGACAGCATGTTGTATGACATATGGCAAGACCCGCCAATACCCATTTATATGCAGTTCTACATGTTTAATTTAACCAACCCAGAAGAGGTAAAGGATGGAGGTGTTCCTGCTGTGCTGCAGAAGGGGCCTTATACATACAGGTAGATATTTGTTGACAGTACAGTTAAAGCTACAGTGAAAAATTTATACAGCAATTAATCCTCAAAACCAGACTCAAAGTGCTTCATATAGAGCACAATCAAATGCAACTAACATAACACAATGATGCACACACCAGCCAACATGTAAACAAGGTGGAGAAGTCAACACCAGAAGTCAACTCTGTAAACAGGTGTCACACACAGAGAGAAGTATATTGGTCCTGATGTAAGTAAGACCCCATCATGCTTGATTATTGGTGTTAAGGTGACAGGCACATAGCCACTGCACCATCAACCAACCGTAGAAACCAGGTTAACAGAATATCTGATCTCTGGTTAGGGGCAATTGAAATTTGTTTTCTAAATGTAGAATTATGCAAAGTTAATAATGTATATAGTAGCTTAGATTTTAAAAAACCCACTTATTATTTATTCACAACTGATAGCTTGGAATGTGTGTGGGTAGGAGGAGTAAACGTAGAAAATATCTGTAGTCTTCCCCTTCCCCGTCTATGTGTAATGCCAATAATCAGAAATGTGAAACATTAATAATCAGTGATATTTGTAACTTCACACAACAGTGAGATCTTTCAATGCTGGTTCTAGCATATGATTGCTGTGTTTTGCTTTTAGGGAGAAGCGCATTAAGTTTGACATTGAGTGGAATGACAATGGAACAGTGACTTACAAGCAAAACAGGACATTCTATTTTGTGAGAGACATGTCTTGTGGTGATGAGAACACAGATTTCTTCACAACAGCCAATCCTGTGTTACTGGTAGGCCTTTCAAAATTGGATAATTATGAAACATTCAGCTGACTGGTCTCAGATGGATATGTTTCTCATAAAGTATGCCATAGCAGACCATAATACTGGCTATAACATTTATGTAAAAGCTTGAGTTTTGTTGCTAGTGTCTTGTTTGTCATTACTGTTGTTAACTGAAGTATGAAATGATTCAACGTAAATGAGACTGGCAATTCCATAACATTTTGACAAGGTGAGTTCTCACTCACCATAAATACAACTGAGGCAGCAGAAAGAGGAGGAGTTCTTCTACACTATGTGCAATATATGGTAGCTGCAGGGTTTTAAATGAAAATAAGTTAATAGGTGTAGGAGAAATGGAAAATGTCCAGCTGACTTTGTACACTGTAAATTGTTTGATAAATCTTGTTCTAGGAATGAACAGATGTGACTTTTGTGAAGATGTACATTCAGCTTAGTGTTTTTCTTCTCAGTCTGTGGTGGAATCCCTGCAGTATGCCCCCAGTTCTTTGCACACCATTGTGTCTGGACTTCTCAAGGTCTATGGTGAAGACATCTTCATGACACGTTCTGTGAATGAACTACTGTGGGGTTACACTGACCCATGTCTGCACGACCTCCACAAACTGCTTCCCAAGTGGTTCTATACAGAGCAAGCTGGCTACTTTATTAATGTACGTCTTCTCTGATTGCATACACAGAGCAAGCTGGCTACGTTATTAATGTACGTCTTCTCTGGGTGCACACACAGAGCGAGTTTGCTACTATATTATTGAACGGTATCTCTGGTTATGTACACAGATGTTTTATTAATGTACTTTTTTGCTATCACTGTATATCAGTATATCATTCAGATAAAGAACTGTTCCTTTTTACTGTTAAACCAGGTTTACACCTATTTAATATGGTGAATGATCATGTAGTCTCATTTACAGTTTATGTCTTTCTGGATATTTCCAGAAAAATGCAACAGATGATGGGTGTATACAGTCTTCACAGGAGAAAAAGACATCAGTGCTCTTGGACTAATTGATATGTATCAAGGCTCAAGGTTTGTTAATATTTATCAAGTCGCAACTGTAATTGTTGATATGTACCAAGGCTCAAGCTCTTTCTTTGTTTGATGTTCCTAGGACCTGTCACACTTGATCTTTTCTCTGGTGATGACGAGGGCTGTTGTTTCTAGGCTCTCCTTGATGTCCAGAGCTTCTCATCCTGTGTGGCTTCCTGAGGCCACAGTTCTTTCAGCATCTATGCTGCAGGACATGCTCAGGGGTTTGTGGACCTTTCTTGCACTTTTCAGTGTATGATATCCACAAACAAACAAGATATCCACAATATGGATATCCACAATAATATCCACAAACAAGAAATGTGTGCATTCACTTGGCAGTGTCTGATGTACAGTTTTGAAGATGATGATCTATTAGTGGCATTTCAGACTTGCTGAGTTTTCCACCTCCTTGTTTTTCAACAAACCGCAGTGTGCAGGAATTCACTTGACATGATGGTCCTTAGGTCCCTTTTGGGAAACCTCAGACCTGGCCATTGACTTTATCAAGGAACACATGGGGCTGTTGTACACCAAAAGGTGCACGTGAGTCCACAGACCTGTTAGCATGTCCTCCAGCTCTGGCCTTAACACAGATAGACACAGAGCTGTGACCTCAGGGAGACACACTGGAAGAAAAGCTCTGGGGCACCAAAGAAAATATGGGAAAAAACAGTCCTTTTGATAACTACAGAAAAATTGTGTATAACTTTGACAGGCTTGATATGTGGAACACAAAAGAAAGAAAAAAAATACAGAACCTTTCCACAGCACTAGCCTGGAAAACCATTTTACACGTATATATGCCCACGAGCACACAGCTTTTTAGGGTAGACATCAAATGCAATTCAATGAATACTTATGCACATAACACACACAAGGACACACACATGAACAGAAGACTGCTGATGGTCAGCCCTGTAAACAAGTGTCATATGCTGAGAGATGTATGTTGGAGCCAAGATATGAACCCATGATATCCAGTGATGACAGGTGCTTTTCCACTGCACCATCAACTTCCCCCAAGATATGCAAAGTTGTGGAGCATGCATCTGCTTGTCCTCTGTACCCTAAGGCCATCCATGTTTTCCAAGAGCATTCATTACAAGCTATAATGAGAGTTTATTGTATCCTGAATGAATGTAGTGCATGTATTTACTGCTACACTGGCATAAAATAATACAACTCCTCCTAGCTTTGCAAGCCTTGCCTCTCACCAACCATTTACAGAGGATGGATGGTGTGAGATAACCACTGTACAATCATTTTTTTAAACCATTGCTGCTTGATGAGTTCAAGGTCAATCTGTTTTCTTTTCATTTACGTGTAAAGTGTTTACACATATAGGTTCATGCATTCATACCAACATACATATAAACATGTATCATACCAGGCTTCAGTAGGAGTTTATCTGTATTTATGACTTGTTCATGTGCATCAATACATGTGCTTGTTCGTGTGTGCATGCATGTGTGCCTGTTTGTGTATGTGTGTCTGCATGCATAAAACTTGTGTTTAGGTACCTTTCATACTGGTCAACCCCATGGGCAAATATGGTAAATGGTACAGGTGAGGAAAATGTATCAGGTATCAAGTATTGCCAGGCACAGAATCTTGTTAAAGCATTATTTGCTCTGATGATACTATTTATTTTTCCAACTATATATTTGTTTGGCACAGTAAGGAACATGAAATTGACAATGTTTACAGGCTTACATAGTGGTTAATATTTACTATTTATTATTTTGCTATTTTTTTAATGATTCTGAGCAATATGAGAGATGCTGTTTTAGAGTTGTTCAGCTGCTACTTTTTGATAAGCTAATAGTTATTAGTAAGTATTGTTGACATAGAGACCCTAAAATTAAAATATGGTGATTGCAAATTTTTACCAGACATTATGATCCCACATTTCTGTAGAGCTCAAGTTTGCCAACTTCAGCCCGTCACTGATGAAAAGGGTTAGTTGCTACCTTGTGGCCACACTCACATCGTGTTTGTTACTAGAGGGCTTGTTGTGAACTCTCCAACATGCACCATTTTTCTAATGGTAATATGTTTGTTAATTCCAGATGGCACCATCTCTCCTCCATTTGAACAAAATTCAGAGATACTGTATTTGTTTTCTTCTGATATTTGTAGGTAAGAACTTGATAAATTTTTGCTCATTGTTCATGTTGTGTTGCACATATATACCATGTTTGTTCAGGTGCACACACACACACACACACAAGCAGAGATGCATGATTATAACTGCCCAGCATATACATTAACCAGCTTTCCACTGCTCCAGGTCTGTTTATGGATTTTATAAAGACGATGTGAAGTCTCCTCAGGGCATTTCACTTCATCGTTTTGTTGGCACCCCAGAGCAGCTGGCTAACGTAACCATTAACCCTGACAATATTGGATTTTGTACTCCAGAAACAAACTGTCTTCCATCGGGCCTTCTAAACATCAGCAACTGTCAAATTGGTGAGGCTTTGTGTAGGTGTTTTGTGTGTGTGCATATGTGCTAAACCCACTCATTGTGAACACTTTTTTGTGCACTTTAAAGTAATGAGAGTGAGAGGAAAACTCAGTGTGCCTGTTCCAACAAATCTCAGAGACATGTTTTAACATGGGGTTTGTATAAAGACTTGCAGCATGTCATGACATGAAAATGCCTTGGTATGATTTGCAGTGAACTCATTTCATATTCCTGCTGTGGTCTCCTTTCCTCACTTCTTCATGGCGGACCCATCCCTGCTGGACACTGTCGATGGTCTCAGTCCCAATGCAGAGGAACACCAGACAGCTGTGGATGTTGAGCCTGTGAGTCTAGGCAAATCACACACTGAGCTTGAGAGTCTAGACTGATCAGACACTGAGTCTGTTAACTCACCAAAGTCATGCCCCTTTGGCACAGGACCTGAATTCCTATTGTACATAAATTTTATCGTGTCCTCTTTGTACCTAGATTGTATATAAGACATCCACTAGACACCTCCATTTTTTGTATCGCAGCAAGTCTAGCTATGTTGTTCCAGGACGGTTTCTGGTCCTTTAGTTCTCTCTCAATTGATCTTTACCATATTTCTTTTGGCCGATGTTTCCTTAAGGTTAAAACATCAAGGTTTTCAATATTTCTCACTACAAATACCATGGTACGTTCAAAAGACTATCATGAAATATTCAAATTACAGCATGGGAAGCCATTGTATTATAATAAAGGAAATGAAAACCTCCTTCAATAATCAAATTGACATGTATTACATAGCAAACCACAAGGAATTATGAGCCTGTGACATTCGTGTCTTTGAACTAAACAACTGTCCCATCTTGTCTGCCTTCCTGCTAGTGGACAGGGCAAGTTCTGCAAGCCTTCAAGAGACTACAAATCAACATGTACATCACCAAAGTGCCTGGCATTAGGTATACACCAGTCAGCATCATACATATTGCATCTTAAATACTACATCATCATATCATTATTACTACAATAAAGATATTTGATATCTTTATCACATCATTTCATATCTTTATTAACACATCATAATTTTATGTTTATTACTACAACATACCATGTATTTTTATACCTTTGTCAGTGAATGAAGCTGCCCTAAAATACAAATTTCAATAGCTTCTCTATCGTGGAAGTAGTATGAATTGTGTAATTGTTAGGCAGATTCATGCACTTTAGTTAGTGGCTTAGATGTCAACATTCACATAGCTTTCACTGTTATGTTCTGTTGTCTTAGCATCATTTTGTGTTTTAATTTAGTGGACTGATCAGTTTTCTTTACTTCTTTTAAATCTTAATGTTTCTTTAAAACTTGATAGTTATTAGAATCATATATAAACAGTCTTGATTTTGTGTCATACAGTGAAACATATAATGTGCCATCGGTGTATTTGCCAGTATTTTGGTTGAATGAGGTAAGCGTTTTATTTTCCTAATGGCCTTATTTTTGTGTTCAGTAGATGTTACTAGTTAGGTCTACTTAACTGAATGTTGTGCTATAGTAGCACATTTCCATCTTAAATTTTATTAGGGTCACAGCACTACAATGTGCATGGAGTCTTTTGATTGAAGGAACCCTACACATCTTTGTAACTTCTCATACACCTATTGTGCAGTCATAAATATGTCTGCAAATTCTTTCACATTGTGTAGACTCGGATATGTATCCAAAAGTCTTTATTTTGTCATAACCTTGTTCCTATTGGTACATGTCTTTGCCTCAGTTCACGTCTGACCATATTAAAGATCTAAAATATGTATGCTCACTTTCATTCTTAGTCAACCAAAGCCAGCCACATCAAGACACAACTGTTATCTTGCATATAGTCTTCCAAGACATTCTAAATGGCTACTTTTGTATAACTGCCCATTACTTTTGTATTATATGATATTGATTTAATAACATATTGTCTGCATAACAGCATGATTTTTCTGCTTGCTACCATTGCCTGGTCATAACAGAGTGCAGTGGTGGATGACGAAAGAGCATCACTCCTGCAGTCCAAACTGTTCACACCTATGGAAATCTGCTCTGTGCTAGAGAAAGTCTTCATGGCTGTTGGTGCTGGGATACTCTTGATCGTTATTGTCATTATTTTGAAGAACTGTGCACATCACCAGGCACTAGTACGTAGGGGAAGAGTTGTGAGAGCGAGTTGTGTGTGTGAGCGAGTTGTGAATGTGCGAGTTGTAAATGTGTGTTTGCATGTGAATTATGAATGTGAGTATTATTGTGCATTAAAGCATAGAGCATTAAGAACATAGTGAAAATTATGTAGTGCTAATACACAAAAAAGTTTGTAATGCACACATCCACAGCAAACATTCTGTAGGCTTAAAACCAGTCTATAGTGCTCAAGAGTACAGTGAACAGTCTGTAATGCCCATGTGCACAGTGAACAATCTGTAAAACTCAAGAGTACAGTGGACAGCATGAAATGCTCACGTACACACTGAATCATCTTTGACAGATGCAAGCAACTGACAGTCAACTGCTCCCATGCCTTTAGACAGAGCTTGTACTTCCTAAACACCAGCAGAAAAATGTTAGAAGAAACAAAATCCTCTAAAACAAAAACTTGAGATTGATGCAAGTCGACCTCTAGCAGATCAATTATTATATTTGTTTTACCATTCCAGACCTCTTCAACCTCTTTAGCAGGACTGAGTGGCACAGCTACGACATGTCAAACAGAAGAGTACAGTGACCAAGAACGGACACCTCTGTTGACAGATGGACAGCAGCATGCATCATACACACCGGTAATACTATATGATCACCAAGAATCAATGCCTGTCCTCACAGATGGCCAGCAGAGTGCAGACGACCTGGAGCACCACATCAAGTCACAGGCGACTGTCAGCAGCCTGCAGTTGATGAATGAACAGATGCTAATTCTGTCATTTAAGTTGTTTTTTTTAACATTATTGCTAGGTAAGCCCCCAAGAAAGCTTTGTTTTCACTTGATATGTGCTATTGTAAAATAGCAGCGAGTTTGACAAAGCCCAGAAATTTTCAGATATTGCCTTACTTGATATTGTGAGGTGTTTTTTTTTTAACCATTCTTTAGTTTTTCATATCATCAGTTCATTTCGCTACAAAATATGAATGTACTATGAATATTTGTATATTTTTGCATTTAAACACAACGAAGACAAAAATGACTTCCAGCTTTCATAAAATTTATGCTCTTTTATATGGGCAGCATTACTAAAAATTGTTATACTGCATCACAGTGTGTAACATTACATTTAAATCATCATAAACAAAATGAGTGCCTTTTTTAATTTTAACCTGCACTATGAAGATGAAATGTGGGTTTTTTTGGAATGTGGTTTATGAAAGGTAGTGCTGTGATAAGGTATAATTCATTGATAATGTTTATAATTATAGAACCAGGGATGCAAAAGCCACATGTGTTGTATATCATAAGCGTAGAATTCACTATAGTCAAGTGAAGAGTGAGGAGGGTAAATGCCATACTCCTCGAGCCCTCAACTTTAGAGCCATTGAGTGGCAAGAGGATGTCCACCATGCAGTGAATGGACATCTCAGCATTCAGGGAAGGAAGAGAGGGGTGGGCCCAAATAATTTGCCTATGAGACCTTGACAGTGACTATCTGACAGGAACATCACTGTCAGTGTGAAGATGTTGTTATCTATATAGTTTATACTGCATAAAATATTAAAGGATATATCAAATACACAGTTGCATATTACTATTTTGTTGTCCCAGTTGAGTATGGAAATGAGATTACTGAAAATGTCAGGAGAAAGTGTACATGTGCTGTTGAAATGTTTTGAACTATTGAGTTAAGAGTTAAACTTGTTCTTTGCTGGGTACATTTTGTTTTTTGTCATCAAATGATATCAGAAAGAACACTATTAAAGACCATTTTTGACTCAGATTGCCATGAAATGAGTCTAAAATCACACAGAGCAGTAGTAGCGGCCCAGAAAGGGGATAAGGGTCAACTTTGTGCCATCAGACTTGCAAATTTAAAACCTTCATAATTCAGTCCATTTTAGAACTGCGAGAACAACTTTAGTATCAAAAGAAAGGTCAAAACCTGTGCATTTTAAAAATGTAGAATTTGCTAAATCTCAACTTTCCAGCTTAAGACTCATTCTGTGGTGTCACATTTGTCGCCACAGATAAAATATCCAAAGACAGTTAATAACATAAACTTTGACACAACAAGAATGAGATGTAAAAAATAATAACAATTTATAATATACCTTTTCCTTTTAATGGATGATTAAGGCAAAATGAAACAAGCTGAAAATCCAGAAAAGTGTTGTAGATTAAGTATCCATTGTGCATCAGAGGGCCCAACTTTTACAAATGTACACCAATGTCTCAATCATTATTCGAGCAAGAGAAAGGAAAGGTGAACATTGTCCGCCCTAACTGCCTAATAGTAAATTTCAGTATTTAGGGGCAAAAAAAATCATTTTCTTAAATCTTAAGTATGGACAAAATAGTACAGAGTGTATTTTATCTTGTAAGCATCTCTACTGAAAGGCTATATTAATCTCTGAAGTCTGTAATTTCAGTATCTGTTTGAAAAGGAGTCTTGTATAAATACCTTAAGTGACTGATTTGAGATTCTGTATCGGTTTTTTGTATGCGCTGGCTTGCACAAGGCAATAAAGAACAAGACACAAACTGACCAGCCCCCATTTTCACACATAATCAATTTGTTCACTTCATAATACATCAGCACACCCACATACATAAGACACCATGAAGTACATTGGATTAGTCCGTAAAGTATAGCAGTTCTATGAACTTGTCTGATATTTCAAAATACTCCTTTCTTTCTTCATTGCACATGACTTGATCCTTTTCTCAGAGGCTAAATATGCCATCAGGAGTAAAACATACCTCCTTCATCTATGGTGCAATGTCTCGTTTGTCATTGTCTTGTGCAAATGCACCCAGTGCACACACCACCCTAAACCATAAGATAGAGGGTATCAATCCAGTCACTAAAGATACTGAAGAAAGATCAACTAAAATGGTTCAACATTGGCATAGTGTGCAATCATGAGCTGTGCAGTTTTTGAACATGCGGATAACTTGTTCAACTTTATGAACAAGTGAAGAAGTACAAGGAGTATCACCTTTCATACACCCATGTGTAAAGCATACACTCATATTCATATGAGATATGAAAGCATTATCAGATGTGTACATTTTTAATACTGACTTGGGTACTTGTTCTGAATGTCCGTCAAACAACAACGGGTGCAGGTGAGTGTGCTCTGCAGCAAACAGCTAATCTCTCAAAGTAAAAAAAAAAAAAACATGCTTCAAATTGATCAATATAAACAGAAGTGTCTCACTAAATTGTTTTTTTGCCATCTGCAGATGAGCTAATGCTGAGCTTGCCTTGGCTGCCATGGTGAACCAGAAGCAACCCATTATAATAAGACTGGACCCACACCACCACAGCAAGGGGAGATGTTCCTTGAATAGCATCCAACTGATATATGCCTGCACACGCATCCAAACAAAATGTGTATACACATACAGATGTGTACTAGCGTCTACCACAACCCCCCACACACATACAAAAATGCACGTTCAGCATACATACATAGACAAGATGCAGTCATCATGCAAATGTACATCCACATCGACCCACACATTCACATCATTCCGTTTATTGTTCATAACCACAAATAACTGCATTACCAGAGTTTATCAGACTATGGACATACAGAGAACTCACAGTCATAACCACAAACAGTTGGATTACCAGACTTTCTCAGACTATAGACATATAAAGAACTCATAGTCAGCACAAACAATTGCATTTTCTGACTTTATAAAACTATAGTCATACAGAGAACTCACAGTCAGCACAAAGTTTGCAGCAGTACTAGTGACCGTAGCAACCACAGATGATGAACACAACTGTAAAGACTTTGAGAAGAAAATCCACTGCACTGCATTGCTGCCAAAGATTCCAACCACTCCAAAAAGACGGACAAGTATTATTACCTAAAAAAGAAGAAAAAAAAAGTTAGAAAACTGGGGATGGTGCCAAATTGAGAAGAAATCTGACATGAATTGATGCATACAGATATTTCCTAGCTTGGCTTTTAATTTATTTGTAGATTTTTTTTCTATCACAACCATTTGTAAGAATCCATGTGCATGATGATGGTAGCTGCATGTATTTGACCCAGCTGGTTTACTACTGCTGACAAGGGTCTTCATGTATGAAAATATATAACAAATGGCATGCGGGGTTTCATAATAAACAATTAGGCTTGGACAGAAGACCCACTTCATAAGTCTGAGAAAAATGATGATACGGATATGCTAGCTTTCATATACCCTGCAGATTTCGTAAAGAAGTAGAACGATAAAGGAAATGACAAATGAAAATGTTTGGATTTGCAACTTATTATTAATTTTATCGGCCCAACTAGACTAGGTCATTCATGGATTTACAAAGTTCGTGTTCTCTTAATACATGTATTAAGATTTCTATAGGAGTTAATTAAATCTTCCGATTAGGATTAGGAAACATGTTTCCTTTGGTTATGGCTTAAATTCACATTTAAAAATTATTAAAATAAGTAATAAACTATTAAACGTGAATGCAAAACTTACTAAAACAACCATGTCTTCTGTTGCGAAAACGAAATGTGCATTCGTGCTGACCATTTTCGTAAGGTTACTTAATGTTAGCACAACATTTTGCGCTCCATCATGACTAGCTGCCACTTTTGCGAAAACAGAGGCAAGGGCGGCAAAAACGCCAGCCAACACTGCCATGTAAAAACCTCGTGAACTTGGCTGCATACTAACAAGGACGTCTACAGGGTGATACTACCAGATTACTTTTGTCGAAAGAAAGTGAAAGTGTTGAGTTTGTTACAAAAGCAGACGATGACAGACGCCATCTTACAATTCGCACAAAATAAGTTGAGACTTTGCTGAATATTATTTGTTTAACTAATAAAATGATTGATATTATTAATTTTACCTTTTATACTCCCATTTGTTTTGATCTTATACATCCTGTGTAATATTATTGCATTAAGTACGGAGCTAACTTAAAAAAGATGGCAGACGTTGCTGTAGGTGTGCAAGCTTACTGCAAATTATTGCTGCATTCAGCCAAGTATCCTCATTGCGCTGTCAATGGCGTTTTACTAGCAGAGGAGGGAAAATGCAAAGATCAGAAAGTTGTTCGTTTCGTTGACTGTATTCCGTTGTTTCATCTTTCACTTGGTCTCGCCCCTATGTTGGAAATAGCACTATTACAGGTTAGTATTATTTATAACTTATTTAGCCATGTGGCATTACACTTTAAATTCTTAAAGTTTAATAAATTCCTGTTATCGTTTCAGTTCTTACCCCCTTTTAATATTGACAGTGTCATTTTAGGGGTTTTAGGTCGAAGCTTATTATATGGCAGGAGTATTGCAAAAACATAGGTGTTTTTGCGTACACGTACACTGACTCGGGAGGATGGAGGGCAGCAAATGGCAAAGTGATGATAATTGTTCAAGCAAACCTGTTCGGTACATCTGATCAGTCAGATGTAATTTTGGCTGGCAGAACAGCATTTCTTTTCATTGGCTAATAAAGCTTCTAGTGATATCGATCAGGAAAGCATTTTGAATTTTTTTTTTTTTACAGTGCACAGAGTTGTGCAAGTGTGAGAATGATGAGACCACTGCTCTCTGTTTGGTGTTGAGCTCCATCAAAATTACTTGAATAGCTCTCCCATAAGTTTTTTAGTTGTACATTTTTTCTGCCGTACTGTGCTTCCTGCACTGCCTACATATGTGATCTTTGTGCATGCAAGTATTCACATGTGGTTGCATTTATGCATACAAATGAGAGAGGACATAGAGGCTGCTGTGAAGTGTTAACAGCACAAATTCTTAAACTGTATTACATAAACTATTGACAGATCGTATTCTCAAAGACACATTAGGTAGAAATTTTTCATTTTCTTGCAAAAAGTATTTTAACAGTGTGTCTTTTATTGGAGTAGATTTTACAGACTAAATCAGTATTTGCCTGATATATATTGAAGTGAATGTTTATATTTATTTTTGGTGCAAACATGTTATATTCATTCAGATATCACACAGCATGGCACAAATAAATTTTTCATCATTGTTGTGTTGGTATCTTGTTTTCCAGTCTATGTTCCTTTTCTTCATATAGTGATTATTATTATGTTACAGATCGACAGTTACTGCAAAAGCAAGGGATATATCATAGCAGGCTATTATCAGGCAAATGAAAACATTGATGACAATCAGTAAGTATGAAATAATTTGCTTAAAGGCCGATGTTTACCATCCGGACGGAAGACAATGGTATCGCCCGTGCGAGGGAAGGTAGGAGTACACGCAGTGCTGACTATTTGTGTCCAGTCGTTTCAAATTACTACCCGGACAAAAGGCGGGGTAGAGATCCGAGGCACCGCAGACTCGCCTGGCAAAAATAAAACGCCTTCCTCACTCGATCAGTACTTGCTGTAGGGTCTGAGCGATGAGGCGAAACGGCTTCTAACGGAACATACTGTCACAGGTCTAATCTAGCAATACAATGTCTTTCTGGGTTGAATACTTGCTGTTGGTGTTTAGAAAGCTGAAGTGAAACAGTTTCCAACTGAACAAGCTGTCAGGGTTAGGACTGAGTGTATTCTCCACAAACAAACAAAACTAGAATATACAAAGGAGAGAAGAATTAACAGTGCAAATGACACGAACATAAAAACAACTGAATTTTCAAACTTTATTTTTATTGCTCTTTTGTCTTTCTCTCTATCTCTTATCTTTCTTTCCTCATTAGCGGGGATATCAATATTTGGCTTGTAGTCGGTGCTGATATGTACGGTCTATGCATTCCACCCAAGTTTTGAGAGCGACGTGCATGAAGGCTAGTGTCCATACTGTAGTATTATTATTTTATTTTCCAGTTGTTATGTATACTTTGTTTAAAATTCAGTTGTCTTTGTGTTTGTGTCATTTCCGCTGTTCATCTTTTTCTCCTTTTTTTCTTTATTTTATGGAGAATACATTCAATTGTCGGCCCTAACCCTGACAGTATGTTCAGTTCCAAACCATTTCACTTCAGCTTTCTAACCACAAACACCAAGTATTCGGCTGAGAAAGACGTTTTATTGCTCACTTTATTGCCTGTGATCTCCACCCTGCCTCGGGGCCAGGGAAGCAACTAGGGAAAACTGACCGCTGGTACACCACCTTATACTCCTACCTTCCCTCACACGGGCGAAACAATTTCAAAAATATGCCCACTTCGACATTGGCCTTTAAATTAATATTAAACGGAAAGTCATTAGTTTAGTGACAAGGTGTTATAATATTCCTTATTAAAAAATCTTGAATACGTTATAAACATTTTATGAGAACTTAGTTTTGTATTTTGTAATCATTTCATTTAACATATTTCTGGTCTTTGTTCTTTGGGCTCTCAGCACAGATATGAACCATAGTAGAGCAACTAGTCACAGATATAGTAACTTATTTCACATTCATCATATCCCTTTCACAAAATATTTAAAAAATGTTTCTGACATTATTCATGATGGATGCTGAATAACAGTCAACTCACATAAAGTTGTTAGGATGAAAACTGTTACATAAACATAAAAATTGAAGGTGTCAGTGGATCCAGAACTAAAATTAAAGGACTAAGGGACACACAATATTCAAATATCTTTCAAAGAACATAATAAAAGTGTAGCTCTAACATAGATGGGAAAATATAACAAATCTTCAACTCAAATATCAAAAGTATTATCACTTTTAGCACATTAGAGGGACACTTCATAAGTAGTCTACAACAAAGACAAAGTTTATTTATAAATTGTCATTTTATTTGCTTTTTCCTTTTGAGACTTTGTGATGAGTAGATTTTAACTATCAGCTGGTCTTCATGCTGTTTCAGATTAAACCATGTTGCAAAGACTGTTGGGAAAAAGATTCAAGAATATTTTTCAAATGCTTGTATTTTTATGGTAAGTCTAAGCCTGCAAGGTAAAGTGTTCTTACAAAATGTTTATCATCTTTATTCATGAAATGGGCAGCAGATGGAGTTATGATTAAGTAATGGGAGAGTTCAATGTTGGGCTTGAAGATTTTTATCTTAACACATGGTGGAGAATCCTGCTTAGTCTGGGTTTTAAAATTCTTTGTTAATTATAAAAATAATAATAAAAGTAATAATGCTTTGCATTGCAGGAAGCGGTCCGGTGGCACAACGGTTAGCGCCTGTCACCAATACAGTGAAGGTTGGCTGCCCAGAGTTCATTTCTCGTCTCGGGCACGCTGTTCTTTCTCTGCACGTGGCATCTGTTTACAGGGCTGGCTGCTTGCCGTAATATAGCCATTAGTTGCTGGCACGGCGTAAAACACCAACCCCCCCCCCACCACCACCTTGCATGCAGAAAAACAATGCCTTGAATTGTTCAACTAAGTTATATGATTGTTCATCTTACAATGGTCAAATCCTAGGCATCCACTTATGGAATGCTACTGGATTCACATTTAATGGTGATATTGATGGTATTATTAGTACCCATTATCAGCATCTATTATCTCTCCAAAAAGAGATAGAGAGAAAAACTTAGCTGGAGCACTGTGTGCAGATTGACAACAGACAAGTTAACCCTGACCCAGTATCAGAAGTCTACAGAATCTACTCTCTCAAGGACACGAGCTGGAAGGAACATGACAAAAGGTACATGATTAGGCTAAGGAAAACGACTAACCCTCGCCCTAACCCCTGGGGCCCTAGTTATGAAGCAAGAGTACGTTATTTCCCCAGGGTAAAATAAGGAACACAAGGAAAAGCGTTTAGTTTCCAAAGTAATAAAGTGGAATCCAGACACCATGGAAAATACTTTTGTTTCTTTACCCCAGGGCATCTTTGCCTCTGCTTTATAATTATGGATCCAGGGATAGAATAACATTTGCAGGGTCTGGACACCGCTTCATAACTTCAGAACCAAGACACTTGTGCTTGAATTCTCTGTTGCCCAGGGACAATGACTTGTCCTTGCTTCTTAACTATGACTCCTGGGTAGCAGTTGTTGGGTTGAGAAAATAGGAGTTCAATATGATGCAATTACTAGTGGTTTCTCTTTGAGAATCATCGAAATAATGCTAGTGACAGTGAAATCTAAGGAAACTACACTTCACTTGCTCTTTTTATTGCTTTGCTTTACCTTGTAAAGACAGTTTTTACACGTTTTCTCTGTATTGTAGAATTTAACCACATTTTATGGAAAGCTTATGCATTTCCTATCAAATTTTTGTTGTCATTTTCAGTAAGCGAACAGTCGAGGAGGAGACCATACGCACTGCAACGGAACTTCTGAAGTCTGGAGCACATAGAAAGCTGCTAGACTTTGACAATCATCTGGACAATGTCAAAAATGATTGGCGCAATCCAGAGTTGTCGGACTTGATATCTAGATGTACATAGCCAGGTAGAAGCACAGCACCTGCATCACCAATCTGTTCACAATGAGAGTGTGTGCATTTGGTGGTGCTCTGGTCAGAGATCGTCAGTGTTAACTTGCATGAAGGAAAGGGTTTATCATAATTATTGTAATAATTTATCACAAGTACTCATTCTTGGGTGAGAACTGTTTCTCTTCACCTTTTCTCCCCATGGTTCCTTATGGGCATAGTTTCTTTTTATTTGTTAATCAGACACCAGGGGTTAACCCCATCCCTTTCTCATCCATTTCCAATAATCAAATGCATGTGGTAAGTAAATGTTTTGGAGGATGTGTGCACAAAAGCAGTTGCCTGGTAAGTGTATTGGTGTCACAAGCACTGTAAGTTGTCATACATTTTGTTTGTTAAATGCAAGGCATGAAGCTTAGAGAATCAGTGGTTGAATTCATTGTGGTCATGTGTATTAAATGCTAACCATTTTTTAAAATGAATATGGTTGTCAGTGACAGTATGTAAACTTTTTAAGACTATCTTCATGTGCAAACAACAAGCAGATGAGATTGGACCATGCACTAATATAAAAGACACGTGTTGAATACTGCAGCTAGGTCCTAGTTGCTATTCTGGGTTAAGATTTCATAATAGAGAGCAGTAGAATATTTGGCATCATCTGCTTTCACTTGCACCACACAAGCACTCAGAAAAGCTGTAGCTACTAAGCAGGATATCCTCCACAATCTTCACTTGTTTTAGAGCTTTATACCTCTACACTGCAGCAGCCCTAAAGCACTGCATTGTACATTGCAGTATATTATTATCATCAACTTCACCTCAACACACATAACTGTTTTTTAGTGAAATAAGCCTTGAGCATCTACAGCAGCTTAAAAATCACAAATAACTTTTATGATTAGTAGTTATTATTGCTGCTGTCAGGCTGTGAGCAAATACTCGCAGAACATGATCGTATGTGTTTACATGCAATAACAATGTACATTTATAAGGTGCCTAACCAGAGGATCGGTGCGCACAGCTGGGATTTAATGAAGACAAGTGCAGTTTGAGTGAGTGATGATTTGAAATCAGAGATTGATGGAGAATTCCGCATGAGTGATAAGTTTAAGTGATTGAACTGCTTCTACTAAAGAAATCTCATAACAGACAAAGAGCAGAGAGCAGGAAGTAGAGATGGCAAGGCAGTCATGTAGGTGAGCGATATCCTGGTGCTTACCATGCTAGAAGAAAAGTACCCTCAAGAAGCTAGATATAGGTTTTCACATACACAGGTCAGGAACGGAAACAGGAAGACTAGCCATACCAACAGGCTGTCATTGCAGAGCTCAAGTCTGATCAGTCCAGTGGAATGTATGCTGACTCAAATGGTAATGTGTTACAAACTACCAGCAATAACCAGCTACCTAAGCTGAAACTTGAGGTTTGTAAACAAGGTCAGCATAACAGATCAAGATTCTGCACAGACCACCCCAGCTGCTAAACAGCGGCCATCATCTGTCCAGTTAGACCAGGTGGTAATTTCCTAACTCAAGACAGGGAAAAAAAAAAGACTAAAGCTCTACCTGAACAGGAAGCTACATCTGGTGGTGTGCTGAATGTGCTCCCATACAGAGCAAATGACAGAGCATGTCCTACAGGAATGAAGGCTCCTCCGGGAACCAAGGAATGTAGTGGTCTGTGGACGCTTTGCCGATGACTGCCAATTTCATCTCAAGAGTTCCAAGTTTAGCCAAGGTGAACGTGTAGGTAAGCAGGTACTAAACCTGTAACCCATGCATACGAGACATGCATATGACCAAGGTTAGAACTTGCTGACAAATGTTATCATCTATATAGAACAGTGCAGCACTGTGCTCCTCAAGGAATAAACTAGCATAGAACAGTTATAAATCTTTCCACTTTATTATCACAATAATAATGTTTATAGAGTGCATTAACCCACCAAAGGCAGGCTTACATGAAGTTGATTGAGCACATATATCAGTAGGCATCAAATGTCTTGAAAATTCACCATCATTCACTTGTTAAGTCTCTCTTTTTCTTGCACATATGCATGTGTGCAGTGAAGGAAAGTGAAGTAGCTAGAGAAAACCACCAACAGTCATGTAAACAGGTGTCAGAGAGAGGTATGTGGAGTCAAGACAGCCAATTCTCACTCTCCTGACAAGACACTTTAGTCACTGCACCACCAACTTTCACATCAGTTCCACAGGTTAATGGATTTCCAGGTGTGAAAAATTTATTAGGTAACCTAGCATTGTTCCAGGCTAAACAAAACTTTAGTAAAAAGTCACATTCTTTGTACAATTTTGTTCTGTCCCCAGTTTCTAGATGTGAGATATGTATGGGAGGTCATCTGGAAAGGGATATTGCACCAACAGCATGCAGGTCTTCTATTGAAACATAAAAATTGGTAAATGGAATTTTATACTGGAGTAAATGACAAATACACAGACAATTCCATTTTTAGTGCTCACTCCGACTCATATAATTTTGCTGATACAATCTGAACTTTCTCACAAATTACAGTGCTGAATCATTATATACATATGTACATAACTAAACAATATTTCCACATATTTTGTTACATTATATTTTCTTGTGCATTTCTTGAAATGCATTGCTTCCATATTTAACTTCAAGATTACCTGTGTCCACTCCGTAGCATTTTCTTTTACCATTACAGTGCTTGCTTAATTACTTGGGTGTTGCATGTATGATTGCCAGTGGTCTGACAAAAATATTTTCGATTATGCCATGTCAAGTGCTTCTCAAATGACTTAAAATCCATTTCAAACATCAAGAGTAAGGTAAATGTTTTCCTTCAACTTCGCTAAGAACTACTGAGTAACATTCTAGGTTTGAATCTTTATGATACAGACAACCATTCCATGGCATCTCTGTACACACCTTTGTTTCAAGCCATCATCAAATGGGGCCTTGTCTACTTGTATACAGTAACCTATACATGCCATAGGTTTCACACTGGTCTGTAAACTGCATTCCTACCCTGCCATGTGTTTAACATTTGACTGGAAACATTGCCACCTAGACAGTTTGAATGTTACGAACAAGATAAAAAAAAGCCATCATACAAAGTGACAGAACAAAATTTATAATGGCTGGAACATTGTGTAATACTGCAACAAAGTATGATCGACAAATGATGGAAATGAGATGTAGTTTGATCAGTCTTGCGCAACACAGCACAAGATTTGTGATGTGATTGGTCAATAATGCAAATGTAGTGATGATATGCAGTTAAGAATTGTAATGAGTTTATGGCATGTGAAGAACTTTGTCAGGACTGTCTCTGGCAGCTGGGCTGTTGAGAAGATTGGTTCTGTCCTTCATGGGCAATGTGAAAGGGCGTGTCTCTGCTTGCTGAAGTTTTCGTAATGCATCGTCATACATCTGAAGTGGGGAAAAAAATCAGACCATAAGACTGAGCAAGGCAAATGCAAAAATCAAGGACCAAATTTTACAGATAATAAGGAATATAATGAAAGCAATACAATGTATGTTTGGTATCTCCCCCAGTCAAAACCTAACGAAGTTTATGCATACCAGAAACTATATCAAGGCAAGGAACCTAATGAAGCACAATCTCAAGCAATAGAGCTAATGGTAGTGAATGAGGAGCCTGGTTTAAGTGACCAGTCAAAGAATGGACTTTTACAATGCAAAGTCATACTAGATTTCTTGAATTCTAGAATTCTTAACTGATGAATATGGCTGAGAAGTATTCATCACCCAGTTTGCAAGCTGAGGTCTACAAACCAGTGACAAATATTTAAGTTTCCCTTAAAGTATAAAAGGCCTAAAACATATGCTTGAAAATGTAAACAGAAAGGCAACCAACACTTTTCAGTTGGTTATACTCTCGTTGCATTTGCTGTACGTAGCTAAGCTTTTGCTGGTGATTGGCATGTCCTGCCAAGATGGCATTCTTCTCCTGAAGGTCAGCGACCTTGTTCTCCAAGTGGGCCACTTTCTGAAGACAATGAAAACCAAGAGATGAATGGTAAAACTATCATTTTAAGAATGTCAGTGTGGAAGTCTATGGCAACAATGACCACAAATTGTTAACTGCAAGTGTTATTGGCTAAAATAATCAGGAAGTCCTACTGTTAAGCATTATGCATTTATTCAGTAACATTGAAGAGGAAAAAAAAGCTAGAGTAGTTTTGCCGCCAAGGGCTACACAAATCTTTGTAACAGCCTGGTTCATAAATCTTTGTAATAATCTGGTCTTCGTTATGGTTGAGTACTCAGGTCTTTGTAATGGCCATAAGCAACTCTTTGTAGTGACAGGTCTCTGTCAAGCCAGGTGTACGTCACTGTAATGGTCAGGTACAGAGATCTTTGGGTCTACAGGTCTTTGTAAAGAGAGACTACCTATCATCAACAAGGACTTAAGTGATCTAGTGAGTGTGGCCAAGTCCAGTGATAAAAACGGGAAGTTTAGTAACATGATCTTGTGAATGGCAAATCCAGGTGATGAGCACAAGGCTTACCTCCCCTAGGGTCCTGTTGTCCTCCTCCAGTGGCCACAGTCTCTTGATTTCTTCTTGCAACAACTTGTGCTCATCTGTCACTTTCTCCAGCCTGACCTGGCAGCTCTCTGACAAGTGCTTCAGCCTGTTCACAGATGTAACCCTGCCATTACCTATCTTCATACAGCCCCAGACTATCATTTATCAAGTCCACTGTCATGCACTGGTACCCTATACACACTCCCCTGTGCACATAAACGAGGTAAGGCAGGGACCAGGGTCATTGTGGGTTCCTTTAGATGTAAAACCTCAAAGGTGGGTAGATAACCAGTAAATGTTCGTTCAGTTATGACTAGAGGTAAAGCAGTGCACATGTACACTAAAGCATTTGTACACTGCAAAATAATCTTTTGCAAGCTACTTCATGCATCTGCAAAGAAAAAAATGCTACTACACACTGCATAAATCTTTTTTTATGAGACTGGAATATGAAGACATACTGCATGAAGAATGGGACAACTTTGGGCAGGCTGGTGATGTAACGTGCTTCATTCAGTGGCAGGATATAGTGTTTAGAAATACCCTTGCAAAATGGTTGATAGAATCTGCTTTATAAACTGAGAATTTCACTTTCAGTAACTTGACTCCAGTAATTTTATCATGGTTTCAGAAATGTCATATATACTGTTTTATGAATACTGAATCATTAATTAAAATTTATTACATATAATAAACAAAGGGAAGCAATCTCTGATCTCAGTTATAAAGCAGTGGCCACACTTTGTGGATGTTGACCTACCCCTGGTTCATAGTTATAAAGCAGTGGCAAAGATGCCCTGTGGTAAAGTAGCAAACAGTAATGTCTGAACAAGGATACAGGATGCTTACCCTTGACTTTACTCAGGATAATAACTTCATACATATGGCCCCTAATGATGTCACCTACCATGTACCTGTCAAGATCAACAAAGCAACACAAAGCCAGCCTGCTTGTTACCAACCTTGTTTGCTCCTCTTGCAGCCTCTCTTTCTCCTTTGTTATATTGCTTATCCTGGAAACAAACAAACACAGGAAAAGACCATCAGTAAGAGAGAAGTCAAAGTATCGCCCACCATGCATTAGGATTTCTGACATACAGCAATGACTATAAAGCAAACCAAGGGTAAGGGGAAATTGGTGTTTGACGCTAGACCAGCAGATAATCCTTTACCACGCAGCCAGCCTGTAAAGACGCCACATGCAGAGAAAGAACAGCGTGCTCGAGATGAGATCTAAACCTTGGGCAGCCGATCCTCACTGTATTTGGTGACAAGGTGCTAAGCATAGTGTTACTGGACTGTCCATACAGCAAACCAAAACGTGAAAGTACAAGATATATAATCCACAATCTGATGTAGATTGTTGGGAATAATAATAATAATTAAAAAAAAAAACAAACAAGACAAGCAGAAGAGATAAAGATATGTGCAAGTCTAGGAAGATGGATGATTTCCAAATATCCTCCAGTGTGTTACACAACATCAACAAAGGAATATTTTCACTCACGTATCAATGTACATCTGTTCCATAGGCAACTGGCATAGCTGTACTGTAGTCATCTGCTTTGTCTTTGCTTCCAGCTCTTGTATCTTTGCCTCAAGGCTGGCAGTGTGATCCTGATGTGCATGCACACACAAATACAGAGTAAAAATATAGTCACCTGCAGTTGTAAAAATAAGAGAAAGAGAATTGGTTAATTACCTAATGATATACACAATGTAAGAACAAAGAAAAGAGGATGTGTTCAGAGATGAAATGCTGCAGCAATCCATGTCAATCAGATTTCACTTGTAAGTTGCCATCAAAAAGAGTTTATCAATACCTTTAAGGCTTGGTTCTCTTCCAGCCTTTCACGTCGACTCTTCTCCAACTCTTCTAGCATGGTACACAGCTGCGTGTTCTGCTCCTTCACCTTGTGAATGTCAAGGATAATGCTACACAGATAGTCAACAACAACCCTAGTGACAACATTCTACTCTCAGTGGCTTCCCCAGGGAGCCAGATTTATGAGGCTAGAGTGTCATTGCTCTGGGACAACATGATGACATCATTGTGGATATTGCTTTACCACTGGGGCTGCTGTTGGTTGGTTGCTTGCTTGTTTTACACCAAACCAGCAACTAAGGCTATATCACTGCGACATCTTAAAATGTTCAGGGGAAAATCTCCCAAGTGATATAACCACAAAACTTAATCAATAAAAAGCCAAAAAGGAGTGTTGTGGCCCAAAAGGCCATCAACAAATCAAAACCCAAAACTTAGAATTTATGGTAGAGCCCTATCCTATTCTTAAAAATGTAAAAATAGCTGCTGATGGGATGGACCTAAACAAGGAAAACAAAGCGTCTGCTGTAAAAAACTACTGGTGGATACTCTAGAGTTCAGGACAAGTAATTTAAACATGTACCACACCCTTGGGGCTGCAGTTATGAAGTTGGAGCAAAGTAATCTTGGGGTAAAGTAACCAGTGATAATTCAAAGATTTCTCGATGTTAAGGATATAAGGTCAGTTCTGCTCTTTTCTCAGCGGGTTCTTTGACAGGAAGGCTAGTCAGCTCAGCACTGTGATGCTGAGAATTTTTCAAAGTCTCCAGACTTTGATGGATCTGCTCCAACTGAAAATCACGATCAGTCAGCTGTGAAATGCAGTAGTCTTTCATTATGTCATTAACCATATCAAGAGACCTTATTTTACAATCATTGAAATACTGAAAACATGACAGCAAAACTAACCCTGAACTGTTAGCAAGTTCACTGTTTTAATCTTCTCTATGAGAACATAAAGTACTGTTTAAGATTTTAATCTAGCGGCAATAACTCCCAGACAGCTGTAGTTGCTGACCTAATGATTAATGTGCTGCGATGATCAGAAAAGTTATTATCTGATGTCTAATGTTCTACTGCGATCAGAGAGGTTTTTATTTATTGTATCCATAAGGACTGAAGCTGATGGCCTTTACTTACTTCATCCTGCAGCTTGCAGACTTGCTCCTTCAGTTCATCTTTTTCTTTCTACAAACAAAAACATTGCCAAATATTTCAATTTTAGATCTGATAACAGTACCATAACAATTAGAACATTAATACATCAAGACGGTTAGGAAGAACATAACAGTACCTGGCTAGTTTCGAGAGCTTGCTGAAGGGTCTCTGCTTCTTGCATAGTTTTCTGAAACTGTTCTGTACAGTAAGCGAAGTCCTCTCTAAGCATCTCCATCTGTGACAGTAACAGGTCTGATAATGACCATCTTCTTGGACACAAAGAACATGTCAGAGCATCACTATGTGCTACAATAACTAGGTAGAGAAAGTTGCTTAGTGGAAGACACAAAAATGCGTAAAGGAGCTCAAAATACAGTGTTTTCAAACTACTTTTTGGAGAAAAATACATGAAATTAAACATCGGACTTTCTTTTGTTGTATTTTATATTTTATTTTTGGGTCTTACTTATTCTTATGTGTGCTGAAGACAAACAAACAATTACCTTGACACTCACTTCCTTTCCCATGGTGGCCATTTTTGACAAAGTGAAAACAGTATCACAAGAAAATTCTACAATCAGGAATTGAAAAACAACCAATAGATGGTGGAAAGAGCATGCTATTTTTGAGTATATTTTTACAATCTTTGTTTTAGGGGATGGGAGAAAAATTCGCGCTTGAAAAATATATTCAACTTTTGACGTGTCCATAAAAAAATATCTTTTCAAAAATAACAGTCATACATTTGGTATCCTCGTTAAGTTCGTTTTTCGGTGAACAAATTGATACCTAGAACTTTGCAATTACCTGTGACAATACATCTCGCCAGCCATTCAAAGTCGAGCACCATTGAAGTTGTGCCACACCAAAAATACAACATGACAAATAGTTTATACACCCCTGAACAATCCTGCTGAATTTGTAGCTGTATCTGTTGTAGTTTAAAAGATACAGGGGTTTCTAACAGTGATATATTAATTTCCCTTTTTCCATCTAACAAAATTAAAGAATTAACTTTGAGGCTAGAGAGAAAAAAATGGAGTACAAAATACAAAGTATTTGCTACCTGTAGATTTTATCAATTGGATATGCAATAGTGCATTACTCTTTGTTTTTGAAGCCCTCCAATATGCTCTTGAAGTAAAAACACATTGGCATAATCGTTCTTTTTGGCTTATTTTGAATCATAATAGTTAATAAATCTGAACTGTTGATTTTGTCTGAACTAGGAGGAAATAGTTGCAAAATGTTAGGTAGTCATTGTTACCTTCACTTATAAAAAAATGGCAAGCTTGCAAAGCTGGGAAAAAAATTCTCAAAATGAGATGAAAACAACTTTGCACCTTTGAAGTAGTGTATCTGTTTCTAGAAATGATAGAACCTTCCTTTTTTGATTGTTTTTCTTGTATTTTCCTACACACTGGAGAAACATACATTTCAAAGAAATATGCAAGAAATAAAATTTTGACTGCCGCTACCTACAGTAACACATCTTAGGGCTTAATACCCTGACATCCTACAGTTCATGGTGATGTGTATTTGCCAGTCTCTTTGGATCACCATTTTTAGGTCTTTCTTTTACACAAAATATTCAAATAAAAATTTCATACCTACACAGTTGGCTTGTCCATCAGAATTGACTAAGCTCAAGTTTCTCTACCACATTAAAAAAATTGACATTAAATCTTCACACCACTAATATAACTTTTATAGCAAAATATTTATCTACTAATCCATAAGCTAATTCTTTGATCCTTACATCGAAAAGTGCTTTGTTTAGGTCCACCTCTTTGCTGCTGATGGTGTCTTTGGTCTGTTGCAGCTGTTGTTGCAGTTGTTGGCATAATGACTGACTTGCTGCAACCTCCTTGCTGGCACTGTCTGCCTTCTCACGCTGTGAGCTGCACTCCTCCTGCAATGCTTCCATCTGTCGTCTGAGTTCTTGTGAGCGCAGAGTCTGCTGATGCAGGGCCTCCTAAAAGTAACCAAGGCGATGAGATGGCTACAGACCAGCCTACTGCTACAGATTTCTACAATTACTGAGCAATGCTTTTGTTCCCCGTGGATTGAGTTCATTTCATGTTGCAGTCAAGCTTTAAGAACACAATTAAGTGTCGCTGCAGTTGATGCATGTCAAGCTATAAAATTCTTTGTTGAACAAATGCTCTCATCACTGCCATTATTTCACATTAGGGTCATATCGTCTATCATAATAATATTTCAGTTTCTGTTTGAAGAGTTAATTAAATTTAATATTTAGTCATTTACAAATGTATATCGTGTGGACAATTAGCTGAAAACTACCAACAGTGACAGTGGATGATGAAAACATGTTGTGAGATGAAAAAGGCCCAAATGCCACAAAAAGAAAGAAAGAAAAAAAAAAAAACACCAAAAAACCAAAAAACTTGCATTTTGATTCAGTACCCCACTCACTACAGATGATGAATTTTGAGTGTAGGTAAGTCTGAGGAGGTATCACGTCCAGCT
This sequence comes from Pomacea canaliculata, assembly GCF_003073045.1. Classification (NCBI taxonomy): domain Eukaryota; kingdom Metazoa; phylum Mollusca; class Gastropoda; order Architaenioglossa; family Ampullariidae; genus Pomacea; species Pomacea canaliculata. The sequence continues at coordinate 1,886,753 of NC_037601.1, forward strand.
ATAAATGACCCTAATGTATCATGTCTGGTAAACAGTTGGGTGATTTTAATTTAGCAAATCAGTGATGTGGTGTAGAGAGTCATAATGTATCATGTCTGGTAATTAGGTGAAGATGGTTATAACTGGATGAAGGTGATCCTGATTCATCAACATAGTTTGAGAAGCTATAATAAAGAAATAAATAAGAAAAAGCCTCGGAAGTTTTTATTAGAATCAAAACTCTGGTTCTACTTACACAGCTGTCTGAAATGTCTCTCTTCAACTCAGCAATTGTAGCCTGAGATTTCTCCAGCTCACTTCTGAGAGCAGCCCCCAAGGCATCTCGCTCTTTAATCGCTTGTTCCAGACGGTCATTGAGACTGTGAACTTTGGCCACCTGTTCCTCCTGCAGACAGAATTTGCCTTTAGACCAGGTCCTTCTCTCACGCTTTGACTGCAGTCATAGTGACAGTCATCTGTCATACAGGCATGTATCAAAATGCATGTGCCTCCATATAGATAGTATGTGTCTCTTTCTTCTGTATGAAAATACACTGTTGCCACATGATAATAATTTAACAATAAATGAAAACTTCTATTTTCAGTTGTTTAGAAGTTTGTTGATTTGTTGTCAAGCAATTCATATCATCATGGTCATCACTATTATTAAGATAGGGCTTTGAAGAATCTGTATTTGATCAGCTACAAATATGACCTGAAGTTTTCCAAATTCCTGGCTTTGTTCTTTAAGCTGCTTCTGTTCTGCTTGTTCCATTGTTACTCGATGCTCCATTTCCTGTGAAAATATAAAATCAGAACAAGGATATTAGGGTCATTAGAAGCAGGTTGTCTGGAATCAACAATCTGTGATTCATATGCAGTTTATCTGACCCAGCTATACTTCATACAATGCACTGTATTCAAAGTTTTGAAGTCTTTGTTCCTGCAGCATAAGAATGATATGTCCTTGGATGTTATTCTTCTGAAATGTCTTACCTGCAGCCTATGGGCCATAGCTTTGTGAGCCTCTCTTTCGTTCTGTAAGGTTAACTCTAAAGCCTCGTTCTGCTCCTGTAAAAATGCCATTTCCATGCGAAGAGACTCCACAGTCTCCTGCAACACAGCCTTCTCTTTGCTCTCGTTATCCAGCTGCAGGCTCACTGTCTCCAGCGTCGATTGTAGCTGCAGCACCTGCCGCAACACAGTGATCATACACTAGAACAAACTATTAGCACCTGCTACAACAAGGATCACACATAAACTAGAAGCTGTCCCATAAGAGTGACAGCAGCAGTGGCCAGACTAGAGAGGATGTGCAAAGTAACACCATCAGCTCTGCTATCAAGTACAGACTGTACAAGTTCCTTGCAGGTCCCCTTCTATTGCTGATACAGAGAGAACATTGGCATTCAAGACCTAAGGAGACGCTATGAGCGTCACAAAGGGAAAGCAAAACCAGTGACTTTGCACGAAGCACAGTTGCCACCCTTTTAGTACACCAGGAATCTCTTCTCATAACAAAGTGGTGCAAGCCTGTCTGGTTTGGCCATGTGACCTGACATGTGACGCCTTAAAAGGGAACATTTGTTCTTTATGATCGGGTTAAATTCATTTTAAAATAATAATTCCCAAAATATGAGTACATAATTAGGCTAATTTTAAGATATAAGCCTTCAAACATCGCCATTCTCACCTGCCACTAGGAAAGGAGAAAATTACTCTCCTACGCTGAAGAGTTGCGTTGCATCTAAGTAGTATTTGTAACAGTAAGTCTAGCAAATTTAGGTATGTCTTCTAGTCAGATGGAAAAACATCGCCAAGATTGTCGTACTCTAGAAGCAACGTTTTGCCCAGAAAATGAAACCACTGATTGTGAAACACAGCCCTACAGATTTGAACTTTATTTAGAAGCTTCCACCACAAAGTTTAAAAAATTAAAAGGTTCGAAGGAGTTCACTTGACAGACTGGTAAGTAAATCTTCTCCATATTAGAATTTCATGGGCAACAATCACGGTCATTGCAGTCTACACTGTATTATTACAGTCCGTTATTAACTGAGTGCATTCGAGTTAATTTTTCCATGTTATTGTTAATAAAATATAAACACATTTTAAATGTCCCTTTGTCTAGAATAAATCATGTCATTTGTTCGTTAGGTGGTTAATTTCCAGCATTGAAATTTTATTTTATACTTCCAATTGACTGCTGATAATAACTTTTCACCACTAAAAATATAATAGTAGTATAAAAATTTTATACACATTTATCAATGTTAAAAAAATTATTTCTTTCTCAATTAGTGGCATGAAAAATTTACTATTTACTTACTAGCACGTGTTCTCATTTAAGCTTCTCATGTTTGCCACCCTCAATTCTTTTTTAGCCGTTCGAAGCTTGCACATCAATGGTGCCCTACACTATATGTTGTTTAGCATTGTGCTGGATAAGGAAACAACATGATATTTTGTGACTGTGTTACGATGTTACTTGTAGACCACAACGGTGTATAAAGAGTCGATGTTGCATAGCTGATGCTTGATCTTTATTTAAGCTTTCTACCAACAATCATGGTTTTAACATCTCATGCTTTTGTATGGTTGGCACAGATGTAGGAAAAAGATCTCTGCTTGCACTGTATAAGTGACTGGATAACAATCACTTTTGAAATGTTTAGAGCAAATTCTTGAGTACTATGTGGGGATGAAGTTTGCGCAGCATGTTTGATTGAAGCAGAGATCTACATAATTATACAGATCTCTGGACAAAGATTGTCTACTGGCGTTTGTAGCCATTATCTTTAGGATCTAACTAAGAAAGATAACCAAGGATTGCATCTTTCCTTTTTTAATTCAGCTTACGCAGACACTATTTTTAGAAATACTACTCTTTCATCATTTCTTGTTTTCTTGACAAATCCAGGTGTGATTAAGAAATACAATATTTTTCCTGCATTTTCATCATAAAATACCACTGGAATATGTTTTTGATACTTTATGCTCTATTTCCAGTGACTTTTGCTGAGTGCTGGTGTTGGTCTTTAAGGCCGTACTTCAGGGTACCTTGGAGGGAAGTGCATACGAAAGTGGGCAGAGGAAGAAGTGGCTTACAAACCTAAAGGAATGGACGGGTCCTTCTCACCATGATAATCAATGCTAACGGACATGCACGACCATTTCTTAATTAATACTAGTCAAGGGATGTATGTATGTAGGCAAAAGATGTAGCATCTACCAGAAATAATGATAATATCCTAGCCATAAACTGCAGCACACTAGAGACATCAACTACAGCACCTGCTACAATGATCATTCACTAGATACATCAGCTGTAGCCCCTGTTACAATGATCATACACTAAAGACATGAACTACAGCACCTGCTACAACACACTAATCAACCGTTTGTAGGACCTGCCCATTTCATGTCTTATTTGTGTTGGTAGGACTTGCTCATTTCATCATATCTGGTGTATCATGCCCACCTGAGTCTGAAGGATGTTGACTTGCTGCTCACAGGTGGAGGTGGAAGACTTGACTTTATCACGTTCCTCTTTCAGCTGACGGTCTGATGACTGCAGAAGGATCTTAAGGTCACGTGTTTCCTCTTGAGAGTCTGCACACAATGATGTTACTCTTCCATTTACTGCTGTTTCTGTTTCTCTATTTTTGGTAAGTCAAAGGTTGATGGTGTTCTTCAAGATTCCCATTGGCATACAGCTTATAAAAAGCAAAGCAGGCAGACACATCAGCTACAAATAAGACAGACCAGAAATGACGTGAACTTACAGTTCAGGTTACTTGTAAGTGATTCTAGGGTACACCTCAGTTCTTTCAAGCTCTCTTCCTGCTTCTGGCATTTTTCTGCATTCTTGACACGTTCTTTGGTCAGTATCTGTCAGTCATCAAAGGCAAGCATGCACGTCATGAATATTTGCAAGCATATGAATAAAAAATAAGTGGTGGGAAAATAGTAAATAAAAGACTTTTCATTCTTTTCACCACTCTATATTCATTGAGAATAATTGAGAAGAATTGTGTGAACAGAACAATCTCATATCAAGTTCATTCTGCTTACATACTAAGTGCATGTCTCTGCACATGAAATGGTTTGCTACAGAAAAATCTTGATGTTTTCAGCTACAGTGCTGTAAGGCTGTAAATTTTGGCTTACAAGTCAAATGAAGAGGGTAAAAAGGTCAGGAATGAACTGAAGATGAGAGACTAAATGAAAGTGGCTTTATGAGCAGGCTACCTCAGTGACGCTCTGGTTTGTCAATTCCAGCTGGTCCACATGTTGCCGCATATGCAAAAGGTCTGCTTCATATTCATTGAGACGCTCTGTTAGTGAGTTGTTAGCTTCCTGAAAAAGTTGTCAGATTATGTTAGCTGACCGAGAGAATTTTCATTTTATTTATATATATAAAAAAAGGTTTGCAAGCATTTATCAATAATCAATGTTATGCATAGATATCTATGTCTGCCTCATCAACAGACATTGTTCATCTCTTGAATGAAAGTGGATTGGAATTGGTTTGAAGTGCTTGCAATGATAGAAATAGAAATCACTTTGCCCAGCATTTAATATAAAATAACATCTCTATCCATTGTGATAGACTGTACAGTCCATTCGGAATGTACATATGCATTATTATGCATTTCGCCTAACACGATAGGCTTTCATTTGATTTTTGGGAAAATGGAATAAGGGTCTAACCTGGCACACTGACATAAAGGGACATGACTCTGCAGACCTTTTTCACCCACTCATGTTGCCCAGAAAATGCAATTCCCACAATTAGGATTTAGCATGTTTTGCTTGAATATTTCACCTGCAACAATTTAATCTCCTGTGTTAAGGCTTCGCATGCCCCTTCAATCATGGTGGCAGGTGGGGCTTCACTGCAAATATCATCCACTTCTTTCTCCATGTCTATGGTCATATCTGCCTCCCCTGCTTCATCTTTCTCCACATGTGTTAGACTACAGCTGCTGTGCCTGCCACGCTTGGGTGTCGTTATCACCTGTGACAAGGCAAACAACCACATGAGCCATCTAATACAAGACACAACTGATAAACTCAAGTTCCAGATTAGTGTTAAAAAATAATAATCAAAACTTAAGATGATAAATATCACATGAGTAATTTTAAGGTAAAACAATCTGATGCACAACATAAATATGCCTGCCCCTTAAAAAAGAGTTGTTGATTTTACCTGTGATACCATGACCCAGGATAGCCTTTACAATTATAGAAATATGAAATTAAGTATAAATGTTGTGAGCTAAGATGGGCACAATCTGCCAGTATCTGCCATACATATAAATCTATTGTTTTCATCATCTGTCTCTTCCCACATTAATTATAAGGTGCATATATAAACTACATCTGAAGGTGTTTTCTTTGTTTGAAGAGCTTCCACAGCCAAAGCAATATATATATACACACACACATGCAAGCATGCACACACACAGCCTCACCCACACACCTTAAGTGTCTGGGTGTGCAGATCAGTCAGAGCATCTCGTTCGATGCGATGTTTCAGATTATTAGCCTGCAGGACACGCTCTAGCTCAGCCACCATCTTCTTTGCTGCTGTCAGTTCTGCCTGCATGCTGGCCTCTCTCATCTCATGTGCCTGTCTCTCTTCTTGGACAGCTGCTGTTAGCTGTCAAACAGATAATGGAGCTATAAATAAATGTCACTTGGACAGCTATTTTTAGCTGTCAAACAGCTGTGAAATAAATGTCATTTCAATCTGTTAAAAACAAAAAAAAAAAAAATAAACAACCTTTCCTTGGAACTGTTAACTTTGGAGATATGTAGCTGTGATGTACACACCTGAATGTACACAACAGACATGCCAAAAATGTTCAGGCATAAACACCTAAAACAGAATGTGTGTGTGAATATGAATGTCTTCTCAACAAATTGTCTGCATTGTGCAAAAGCAATGTTTTGCTTGTCTTGCATCCCATACTCTACGTTGTCCTTCAGGCACCATATCAATGGACTGAAAGCAAAACTGTGAGACAGGCAGCTACCTCACAATTCCCTGCCTTGTGTCCAGTCCAAAGCACTGGCTTGACATTATATACCCTGGAAGAAGCCAGGGCCCCAGTTCAGTGAGCAGGATGAAGGTGAGATATACTGTACAAGGTGATCTATTAGGATGAATCTCATAAAGCATTTTTAAAAAGTTGACAAATGAAAAAGACAAATCTTGTTCTCAATACAAACCTTCTGCTTTTCCTGCTGCAGTGTCTCAATGGTTTCTCTGTATTTAAGAGCTGAGCTGCCATGGCCACTAGAAGGACTGCACATAGTACTCTCTGCACACAGAGGTTGGTGAAGGAAGCTTGTAGTGCTGACTAACGTGTGTCAGATGCAGTGGGTGGTTGAGGGGTTTGGTGAAGGAAGGCTCAGTCATAATTACGGCTGTAACTAGTGTAAGACAATGTAGGTAACTTAACGAACTAAATAGCAGTGAACAAAGAAACATGCTATCTAAATAATTCAATACATGTAGCAGTTATGCACAAGGATCCACTAATCCACATAGGCATAGCAAAGTTACAGCCCTGTGGGTGAGCTCAATATGCTAGCACAGTATCCTCAAGAAAAGTCACTGTAGTCCTTCTTAGTAATATTCATTGCAGTCGAAAATGAAAAGTGAAACACAAAGTGAAGACTGAGCCTCATAAACTCTTCTTGTTGACAGTACTTCAAAATCCTGCACAGGCGTCAAGATTCTTTGAGTTTGAAACAGTGAATTCCTATTTTAGCAATTTTTGTTTGATTTCTAACAAAATAAGGGCCAGTTTGACACATGCACTATTTATGCAGCTTACTACTAGCTCATGATTAAAAGGTGACACACAATGGTATCAAGTGATCCAGTGTGAATTAAGAAGCACATATCTAAGGACATGTTCCATTCAAAATAAACAGCAAACCTTGTTTGCTCACTGCCTGCAGTTCATGCAGTGCCTGTTCCAGGACGGCCAGTCGATTAGAATCAAGAAGACCACTTGTGGTACTGGCCAGACGAAGACGGGCATCGGACAACTGTGCTCGCAGGTTGTGTAGTTCATTGTGCATGTGTAATGTCTGTGGAAACTGATCCAGTTGGGTCTTGAGGGATGCCAGGTCCTCCTCCAACCTTGCCTGTGAATTTTGACGACAGAAGTTATGCCAGGTGCAAATAGCATAATGCGTGTACAAGTTCTGCTTTTAAACAGCCAATGTTCAACTCATGAGTGAGAGGAAAAAAAAACAAAAACAAACAAATCATTTTTTTGTTCTGGTTACTTTTAAATGATCATTTTTCTGTAACAAAAGCTACTAAGACCTCATTTATGACTGCTAATTATGTTATTATCTGCTTTTCAAAATATTAGATCAAGCTCCTAATTTAGAAAGAAAAGTAAAAATATGCAAGAAGCAAACAAAATTCTCTTTAGGTATGCACAAAATGAAAGAATGAAATTTGGACGTTGACTTACGCAAAGATCAGCAGACATTTCCTCACTAGGACGTCTACCATTTTTTTCCAGCATTGAGATCTTGCTCTCTCGGAAACGGATGATAAGACGAAGAGACTGCAACATCTTGTCTTTCTTCTTTCCTTCCTCCTCCAAGGTTTTCAGCAAAGTTTGAATAATCTTCCATAAGAAAACATGTAATGGTTAAATATATAAAGCATAACAATATTGTACCAAAAAACTTTTTTTTCATGTTCCCTCCTAAGACATGAATAAACCTGTTCCACAGAAAAGATACCAGGTATATATATATATGTGTGATCACAAAGCCTCTAGCAGCCCCCCCCCCTTTTTTTAAACAAACCCTTCCAAGCTCAAATCTAATTGGGTATTTTAAGCTTGTGGGCACATGATACAGAATCCGTAAGCTGTCAGTGTTTAACATGAATCTCTTGATCTACATGCAAGCTGCAGGAGATCAAGACTGACAGATAGCTGGTAAACTGAAGTTAATTTTAACATAGAGAAGTTTCTAAGGCATGGAGATTTGAATGAATTCAACAAAGAACAGAAAAAGATGTCAAAAGACATTATTTAGCTCAACATATCCCCACAAATCCCACACCTTTCAGTATCAAATCTGACATGATTGATAGAGTGTTTCCCTTCACTTAGCTGCCTGAAGAGGACCAGCTCTGTTGTTATGTCTTGTTCATTGATCTGTCAACTTTTGGTGTCTACTTTTGATCTGCAACGTTTGTTACTCCATTTGCCTGTTTAGGATTATTCTTCCATGCTTGTGCTGCAATTTCTTCCAATAGATATCTTCATCTACTAACAGCTTCTGTGTCCTGTTTTTCATTTTGCCATCTTGCTTTGGTTTTTTGACTTTACAGGATTAGCCTCCTTCACTGACACTTTTAAAGTTCCCAGCATTGTGGAACATCCTTTTTTCCATTTTCTGACTTACAAACCATGTACTTTGATACATGTACTGTGGATATGATTTTGGATCTATGTGTTTTAGCGATGTCGTTTAGTGATAGAAATATTTCATGTCATCCGGCACTTGCTCCATGCGTACTTCTAGACTGCAGTGATGTTCACTTCTTCAGTCCAAGGATTGTGTTCTGTTCTCAACTGTCTTGCCCTAAAACTAAAATGCACTCTCAACTTATCTTTCTTTTTAAGGGGCTGAATTTGAAATTCAAGACCCTGCTTATACTTATTTTCACTTGGCAACAGTCAACTTTATAGGAAAATCTGGTGTTGGCAGGAAGGAAGTGAGCATAAAATATTGACAAAAATCATTAAGGTCATGTTGCATATGACTGTTATGGATGCCTCTAAAGCCTACAGCATGCAGGTTTCTGTGACTATATACAGGTTTCTTAATCCTTGTGTCTGCAGCATCTGTGCACCTGCAGCAAACTTCCAAGATGTGCCTTCATCTTTAGAGAAATGTTACCCTTGACATCTATATGTACGACTGTGCCATCTACTACAAAGGTCCAGCATTTTCAACATGAATAGCTATACCAACAGAGCTCACAATCAACTCTTTGTTTTTGAAACCAGGGGTGTTTTGTTTGTTTTTGTACAGCACTTTAAGCCGGCCTTTGACAGTGGGCAAAAGTTCTTTATAAATCAACTTTATTACATGATGAAAACTGTTACTTGCATAAGTCTCTATGTTTTTAACTTATTTCTCTCAAAAAGTTTTTTTTTTGCAACTTGCTGAGATTGACGTGGTTTTCAGCTGTATCTGAATAGGATGACAAAAATTTAAAGTAATATATTGTCTCACCTCTTTTTCTTGCTCAGACTTCTCCCTGAACAACATTGCTTCAGCAAACTTCTGCTTCCACCCAGCAGCATCTGGCCCTGCAACAGTTTGGCTTGGTCCTACCACTGACAGCTCAGCTGATGCCTCAGGACTATTGGGCTCTGCCATTGTGAATGGAAACAAGAGAAAAAAAAAGTTGAGAGCAGTGCAACAAGAAAAAAAATGCAGCCAAAAAGCATCAAAGACAAAGCAAATAGATCAATTCTGATTTTTTATTTATTTACAGTTGTATTTATCCTATAGTTTCTCTATATAGTACATTCATTTACAAACAACGCTTTAAATTGCTGATTTAGGCACAAAACTTCAATCCTGCATTTATCCACAGATATCCATTATTGCCATAAAATGTCCGAAACATATGTGCATGCACGCACATAGACGTACACATATACATGGGTTTAACACGAAAAAAGGCTTGTAAAAGGCTTCAAAAAGGTGGAAATGTTATTGGCAAAAATTGGTAATCAACAATGGATTGAGAAGAAACTGAAAAATTAGATTAGGTACAGATTTTTCTTTTCAGTGAAAAAAATCTTTCCTTATTACCACCAGCAGGTTTAACTTGCTAGCCTACTAATTTTTGGTTCAGTCTCAATCCACTCTTCTTTGACTAGCCAAGCCATTTGTGAAATTTGCGCTGAAATGTTTTTATATTTACTGAGCTCTGATGGTCAGATAATTTATTACCCATCTCAGTCTTAGATGTATTCATGACTTTTTAAAAATGTTTTTACATTGGTAGAATTGTAGAGATTTCTTTTACGAAAACATTAAATTGTATTACATTACATATTAGAATTGCATTTGATTAACCCCTTCAATGAGGCACCTTCATTATTGCTTTCTCATTTCCTGGTCTTTAGTCCTTTAACTTTACGATCTGCTTCCTTGTGAGACATGGTGGTTGTCTCAAATGTAGCCCAAGATTTTTCTTTTATCTAATAAAAGACGTCCCATCTTCTCTCCCACCCTCCCTGAGCTTTCTGGTCTCTCCTTGGGTGAACACCCTTGCTTGGTGGGGGGTAGAACTCTCAACTACCCACAGATCATGCTCAAGAAACCTCTTTCTATTTATTTTCTTTGTCCAAAATAAAATAAAAAAAACAACAAAAAACCAAAAAAACAGGACCCTTCCCCTCCCCAGAGAATTACAAACCCTAGGAATATAAGTAAACAATAAAAACGGCTGCTTCATTGTGATGGGATTAACACAGTGCCTACAGCAGAGATCAGTAAAAGGAATGGCTGAAGATGGTGCTGATGTAAAAAAGCTCCTACCAGATGGATTGAGAGAAATGCCCCCAGACTGTAGCTGCAGCACCATATCACGAAGTCTTCGGATCTCCTGTTGAAGAAGGGCCACATTGCCTTGAGTGTCCTCGTTGATGACTGCCTACAGAAATCAAGCAGCACCTATTATTTGTAGATATACCACACACAAAACTCTTAATTTCTTATGCTGAAACATACTCTAAATGTGGATGTTAGATAAAAATGTTATTTTAGTTGAACATGAAAACTGTGCATTTAGGGTAGAGGGAGGGTAAATGTACGACATAGAGAAATATTATGGATTGTACAGGAAAGAGAAACCAGCAGAATGTGGGTACAGTGTAGAAGGGTGGCAGAGAACCGTCAGCAAAGTACTAGTCAAGAGGTCATCCTTGTTTTCCTACCCACCCAAAAACCAGCAGGCATAGAAAATTTTAAAGTCCTCCAAATAGCTACAACTAAAACATAATTTATGTTAATTTAGACAGATTTTACGAGCAAACAATTCACAATAAATTATACATTTTATCAAATAAAACTGGATATCAAATGTCGCTTTCAGGCACATTGGAGTTTTCCCTCCATTAGCTGCATAAATTCATAGAATGGGTAAGCATTCACCTCTGTAGAATATAGAAAGAGAATTTCTGATCGGATCAAACTGCTGAAGTCCCTTAAATGGTTAGATACAATCAAGGGGAAAGAATTTACATAAGAAAAAGGTCTGTAGTCTTATGGCAGTAATTTTCTGCTTCTCCTGTAGGTGACAAGCTTTGGTATATTTTGATTGCATTTCTCAGGGCCTCCTCTGTAGGCGTTTTTATATCTCACTCTCCAACAATCAACCATCCACAGATTCAGAGGCAAAACAGACCATATTTTGTTTACACATAGTAAACCACCAGACTGGACTGGGATTGTAAGTCTTTCAACAGCAAAATATTTAAATATAACAGTGTGAATACATCTCTGTCTAAAACCCAACACTTGCCTTGTTTTTGATCATTTTGGCTCTTTTAGCAAAATTGAGTGTAGAAAGAGTTTCTCCAAAGCACCTGAAATATATTTTAAGGGAATAATCTCAAGATAACAATCAAATTAAAAGAACAAAATCAGATAAAACATACACATGTCAAACAATACCATAAAAGGCTCTGCCCAGACTTCCATCATGTTATCACCAATAAATTCCTTGAATGAAAAATAAATTTTTAAATGAAAATTGTATTATTGTTAAAAAAAAGGAAGCAGTTTACTGACTTGGCATCAGGGTGAACACAAGCAACAATACTGGTCTTGGCATTGCCACCTAGGGAATCCTGATCAAAAGGAAAACCAGAAGGCATAAACACAGAACACACCTTAAGTATTACTCTTTAGCTTTATAAAAGATAGCCAACAAATTTATTACAGAGTTAACAAAGCTGACTCCAATATATAATCTCAATATATAATCTCAAAACAGTTTTGTTATAATCATTGTTATGTGCTGATGCCACCCAAATCATGAATAAATGAGAGTACAGTAATTTAATAAGTTCAGAAAAATAAATATTAAAGAATGTAGATTGTGTACCTACCCGCAACAAAAATGTCAATTTTGAATCCCTGTAGGGAACATGGCGTGTACGCCCATGTGCAATGTCCACCAAGGACATGATGACATTGCCCAGTATGGACAAAGATTTGTTGATTTTCCCTGCCTCCTGTCATGTCAAAATCAGTTGCACTTATAAAATATTTACCATACAAAATTCAACAGAAATTTTATAATTTAGTGAGTAATAAAAAATTTGTTAACAGAAACTCACTACAACAGAAATGCAATTCAAGCAATAATTGATAACAAAGACACTAAAACAAACAAAAGGAACCAGATATTATTAAAATAACTGCTGCAAGTGTTTACTACTCTAAGGTTCACTTGAAGGTACTAATTAAACCCCTTTTAAGCAGTTCTTATGAAAATAACACTAGTAAACTAAAATTCCAAGTAAATAGAAGCAGATGTGACAGACATTTAGTTATAGGCATTAACACGAGGGAACAAGTGCCTGTAGTACTTAAAAAGACTTTAAATAATAAATTCTTCCAAAAAAATAAAAAGCATGCTGTTTGGATTAACTTTTTTTGTGAAAAATGTATTTCTTCATTACCTTGAGCCTGATGCCCACTGTGTTAGTATCTTTCTGCCGTTCTGAGCCAGCCAGATCGACCAGATTCAGCTGGGACTGCCTTACGTTCTTCACACCACCCTTTTCTTCCTGCCATTACAATAAGAAAAACTTCATGTTTCCTATTTATCTCAGTAATTCCAATGTCACTAAATAAATGGGTACTACCTCGTCATGGAAATGCCTCAAAACAGAACACAGGTGACGAAGACTGCTACTATTTGTTGGCCAGATGAGGTACAACAGATGAGAGTGTATGTGGAAGATAAAGACTTATGACTTGGACCCCTCAGGAAATTCCTGGGAGGTTGGCTTGCATGACAATGAATTTCTAGCCCTTAGATAGAAAAAGCAATACTTATATGCAAAACACAGCAAGGACAGAAATTTTTAGTGGCAGCTAAGCACTGTTCATCAAGCATAATGAGTTATTTACCATGGACTCAACAAACATGATGAACACAGCATGAGACCTTGAGCTCTCTCGATTCATGGAAGTGGCAGCAACTCGTCTGTTTAGCCAGCCAATGGACAGAGCCTAGATTAAAATAAAGAAAAATGGACTGAGTAAACAAATAATTCAAATATTTAAAGATAACATATTACAATGACAATATGTCTTGAACTAAAAATGACACAGGACAAAGACAGTTAAGTCAGACACTTAGTAGTACCTATATTCCATTCCTTTCTCTAACAAAGCAGTCACTCATCTTGAGCCATAGATGCTGACCACCTTATTATCTTGGTGGTAGAAGTTACATCAATGATGAACAGTGAAGATGTTTACACAAACAAGCAGAAACTTTAAAGGCTCATTGATAGTCTGGGCTGGGCTGTATATGAGGATTTGACTTAAAGCCCGTTTTTCATCTTTACTTCCAAATATTGCATTTGCTGGTGTGCAGTCTTGAAAATAAGACTTAAGTCACTGGTCTCAAGTGGCAAGTTAACTTTCAGACCAAACTGAAGAAAGATAACTTGCACATAAGACTGATGACTTACAACTTATTTTCTGGATCTCACATGTAACAAAACTCTGGACACACCATAATGCATTATGTCCATAAATATCACATTTTTTCCTGTATCGGTGACCAGCTAGAATCTAGCAAGAATGCTGCCATTTTTTTCAAGACCACAATAATTATTTCAACCTAAAGAGGAGCTTGGTTCAGTGGGTCACCACTATCTAAAATCTAATAGCTAATCACAGCACCCATACTCCTATATGTTCTCAAAAAAGCCAGAATCTGTAATATCTGAGCATTTAAACTTGCAGGTTTAAGTGCTAATAAATGTCTAAGTTCACTGAAGGAATGACACCTTTTCAATACCTGATATGCTTCATTAGGTGTTGTTACAACTTGCTCCATGAGACCCTCGACAAAGACACCTTTTTTGATATTTTCACGCAGCTGCAAGTTGGCAGCTGCTGGGTCTAGCAGGTCATACACCTGTTCCTGGTAAATCTCAAGGAAAGAACATTTGCAAAGAAACTGCTTGCGACCTCCATGCTGAAATATAAATAAAATGAAAAAAGGTTCTTCTTCAGAAAAATCTTATAGTAAACAATAAAAAATGAACATGCATTTGCTGCAAAAACAGTATAAATTCACCCTATTGCAGTTTTTTAAACAAATTTTACAAGTTCTCAAATTATGAGAAACATTGAGATATAGATTCTGTATGCAACATTCCTTTCAAGCATTGTCTTTCTTGAAAACATTTTATGACTGACACTTAAAGACCATCACTTTTGTTGGATGCAAATTCAAAGCCATGTAATACTTTTGCCTTAATCTATTTATAAAGATGGCAATGAACAACAACAGTCTACATACCATCTCCTGTTCCCGATTTATTAGGTTGAACAGGTGCTCAAAACTGCGTGGTATAACCCCTCTCAACTCATGTTTGAAACTGTCACATTCCCCATAGGGACCTAAGGAAGTAATCCAGCAAAACAAACATATCAATATTTTAGGTGAAGTTGGATTCTGTGTTCCTATCCCTATGTCATTTATCTTTGAAATGCTGTTGCACTCCCCACAAAGGTGTAGGCAGGTAAAACACAGCAAGATTATCATATTAACATATCTTTTTCTAATGTCACAGCTGCATAAAACTGAGTAAAATAACCTACATGGTTTAAGCATCAGGTAGCCAGCTCCCTCCCCCAGCCCTTGTATACATATAATCTCACCTAACTCTGGTGGGACAAAATAGCTGATAAATAAACATTGGATGCAAGAGGTAGTGAGGGTGAGAGAAGGATGGTGCCAATGTCTGGAGAGGCTTGACTGCTGCCAGGAAAGAGCCAATTAATATAACAGCAACTTACCAAGCATTGTGAATGTCTTGCCAGATCCTGTCTGTCCACTGAAAATATTTTAAGGGTTATTTATCCACAAAACTGGGAACTTTTATCTCAACACTCCTTATCTATATATGTATGTCAAAAATAGCACTGATGCCCACAAGCAAGTCTAATCAAAAAAGTGTCTCCTCTAAGCTACAGCTATACACAGCTACATCTGAAATATAGCACAAAGGAGGGGGGAGTGGGGAAGGTAACTATAGCATAGTTAATAAAGAAGTAGCTATAACAAGATATAATTGAGACAATGATAATCCAGTTACAAGGCTAGCCTAGTGTTTGAGCGACAATATCTGAACCTTAAAGTATGCACACTAGCTGCTTTGATAACCCTGTGATGCAGACTATTTCCCCCAACCGATTCAGCTGTGGAATGAGCACCTGACTCCTTCAGTTGGACAAGGTAAGGCAACAAGGAAAAAGAGATGAGCATCTTCTCAAAACACCAGCCCTTGAGATCAGGAAGCGCTCTAACACTTCACTTCCCTGTGACTGCAAGGTCTTGGGACTACCTTTACTTTATTTTTTAAATCCAGCTAATGAAGCATATTGAAGAGATCGTGAGTGAAATTTTTTTTCAAAAACAGGCAAACAACAGAGATACAAATGAAAAAGGTTACAAAGGTAGACAATGATGTTATTAACAAATACTCACTATGCAAATATTGTAGCATTGTAGCCAGAAACACAGCTTTCAATAAGGGATTTCCCAACAGTTGAAAACACAGCCTCCTGCACGTTCAGTTTGAAAATGAGCGAAATGATGCATTACCATATAACTATATTCTATTTAAGTGACATCAAACATCAACAAAAAAATTTTTCCCTACATTTATTAAGATGCCTTCTTTACAGCTTCCTACTTTTACTGAATTAGTTCTATTTATTTTTTTTCACTATAACATTTCACAAATCTTGAGAATGAATGAGTCGTATTCATAATCATAAGGGGAAAAAGATGACATTTACGTTCCATATGAACACAGTCAATCTTTGTGTTGGAAGTCCTTGAATATAAATTCATGCTGTAACAAACTGAGGTTTTTAATAAGCTACTCTGCTATTAAAACCACTCATTATAAGAAATAGAGATCTAAAAAATAGACTTAAAAAACTAGTTCTGTACCAAGCAGATGAAACTGCATGAATATGTACAGCAAATGTACAAGTTTTTAATGTTCTGAACTGCATCTAAAACTTTTATGTAGTGTGAGCGTATCAGCATAAGTAGTGAGATGTCATGAGAGATGAGATGTAACACAGCCAACTGGAAAATTCATTTCAGCCCCATTACAGCTTCTTTTCTATACTGTTGTGCTGATTCTGCTGTTAGTCTGATTGCTGATAATTTTGGTGAAGAGGTCTGACATTACTTTGCTTTAATAAGCAAAAGTTCCAGGAAAATACTGAGTACATATCACAATGAAAAAACAAAAAGATCACATCACTAAAATGTCACACATCAGCCAACTTAGCTTATTATAATCACCTGTGCACAGTCAACGTCAGCCACATAGTCAAAGGTGAAGATTTTAGGGTCAGGTTTGGCAGGCAGAGTTACAGCATTACTAACTGTATCCACTTCCAGAATCTTTGTGTTTTTAGGAAGGGCAGCATTGGTGGTATCAGGAGGACGCACTCGAAGAAAGACTTTGATTGAGTCTTCATCACTGAAAGGAATTTCATCTTTGCTACATATTATCAACTTTTCTCAAACATTGTGAAATTAACATTAAAAAATGTCATCTTTAAAATACCTTTAGTTTTTGCAAACACACTGTCAGACCTACCAACCTGTAGTGTGTATGGGCGATTTTAGCAATAAATCAAACATCCTTATCCAAGGCATATATTTAACATAATTTGCCATTCTTAAAATTTTGATAAATGTGTTATTTTTAAATTATTCATCAAAGCAACTTGTATAAATTGTACACGAGTATCTTCCTATAACAGAGCAGTCCTGTGCTATACAAGCTGATTATTGTTATTAAAAATATACAACCCACTCAGTTTGTTTGCCCTTAACACAATGTATATGTAGGCATACCTTTGAGACATGTGTACTCTTGTGTCAGTACTAACGAGAAAGTAAATAAAAGGAGAAAAAAAAACCCTGAAACTGTTAGTCTGAGAGAACAGGGAAGCAGGAGGAAGAAAGGAAAGATGTGTAGCTGACAAGTAAAAGAGATTCATTCATATTGGCTTTCAAGTTAATATCACTGAAATTGTTAAGTCCATGTACAAACTAAAGAATGTAAATATTATACATTACCTCAGAGAGTTCATGGACATGGAATTCTTGGTGTCTGGAAAGAGCAGATCATAATTGAAATGTGAATAATTCTCAAAGTTAAAAAAATGCAGACCCTTGCTGCTATTACACTGTCTTAGAATACTAATGCTGACCATTTAACAAGGTTCTCAATGAAAATATTAATAATAACAAATATAAGATACCAGTACCCAAATCCTGACCTATATTTACTTAACACTATAATACCAGGTACACACTACTGAGCACATGATGTAACATTCATGCTGTAATAAGGACCATTTTATCCCTTATGGTACATTTTAAATCATGTACTAAATATAAGACATTATTATTTTAAACATTCATACTAGAATAAATCCAGCAAAATGTGTTATTAAAATTAGTGCATTATTCTGTACATCAACTCATTCTTGACGAAACTACACAATTTGCTAAAAAGGCTTCTATTAAGGCTCCAAAGATCAGTGTTGAATGTCTAAAGCAGTATACTCTGTACTGGGAGTACTATTACTAGCATCACATGTAGGGACTGGCTTTGCTGCCTATTTTTTTAAGTATTACTGGGGTTGGGATTTTTTTTTCATCAAATCGGTTTAATCTGAGTTTACCATGCCTGTTTTATCATTTTCAAGGGTCATTCAAAAGAACCTATACACTTTAAATGTTACTAAGAGTTGTTTTTGTAGCAACTCGGTGAAACATAAAATTTACCTGGTATTGATCTATTATGTTTGATTAAAAAACTTGAACTTCAGTAAGTCTGGTGCTAGTTATAATGATGCTAGTTACATATGAATGCTACTATAGTAGCCCAGTCTGGGTAATTGTGACAATAACAGCACTGTTACTGCATTAGCAGCAGCGAGTGACTAACACCACGGATGTGTAATGCAAGTTCGTGCTAAGCGTCACAGCAAGGTTGTGTGAAACCTCGGAAATTATCAAAGATGGGGATTCGGTTCAAGGTCAGTCAAATTTGTCGAGAATTATTATGGCAAAAAAACATTTAAAAAAATAATCGACAACTAACCATTCATCCTCTCGCATATGGCGGCTGTAAGCAGTTTGAATTTTCCGCAAAACTTTACAGGAAATGACGTAATATTGACTTCCGGAAGCTGCCCCGCAACGGGTCACGCTGCTGGAGCTCGGACTGTCTGGGGTAAAGGGCCGGAGGCTTTGTTCAGATCATGGAACCGACTATGTAACCAGTCGTTTGATCTTGGCCCAGAGTAACAATGTGGTACAAAAGCGCCATGGGTCGCTTAGTTTGTTGCGGCACAGGGCAGGCTGTAAGGCCACCTCTGAACCCGGTCAGCCGTTCATTCATGCAGGGACTTTTCGACATGTCAAGCAGACGACGCTTTATTTGCGGTAGAGAAACTAAGATGTTTGAGAAGAATACACAGATACTTTGGGATTACCTGCGCATAGATGACCCATTACAAAAGGTATGTAAAGGCAAACGATCTAAGGAAAATATTGAGGGTCTCAGCTTGTAATGTTGTGCCTAATAATAAAAGTAAAAAATAATATAAATTGCAATCTTGTGCGTGAAAAATCTAATTTACATGAACAACCAATTTCAGTGCACTTAGATGCAAAAGTTTTCACTTAGCATTGAATAGAAAAACGCATTCTTGAATTTTTTAACGTGACATATAGAACATAACGTGACATATAATACATACAGTTTAATGTAACAGAATATCAATAATTTGTGTAGTGAGGGTTTCTTAAAAGAAAAAAAAAATCTTCAACTTTTGCCTCGACTGTCTGTAGGAAAATCAAGCGAATCCATAAGTGCGTAATCACTAGAAAATTACTAGAAAGAATCCCTTTAGCAATGCCGCTACCTGGATTTCATGATGGTGAGTAATATATTCCTGTCATTACAAAAGCTAGAACTTCAAGTATAGGTCATCCTAGTGGGTCAAATTGAGATTTTAAACCTATTGTTCATAATAAACTTTTTATAGCTTTTATAAGCCCTTACTTGCTTGAAGAGATTGCTTTCTCTCTCTTTTAAGTCTTGTTCTGAAATCTACACCAGCTTTTGGTGTCTTTTGCTTCCATGTGCTTTTTATTAAGTCGTATACCTTTGTTTTCAATTGTTCTGCGCCAAATTGTTTCCATCTGCTGACCATTTCACTAACACTCTTTGTTCATCTGAGGTTTTTTGCTTTATAAGATTACTTGTCTCCATCTATCTGCATTTATAACTTTTTATTTCTGGTGTACAATCATATTTTCTCATCCATAAGTCTTGAGCTTTGTTTGCATTTTTCGCGGCAAGCTTAGATTTCAGATCTGTATGTGTACATGTTGACTTCACTCCTTGACATGTGAGTGTATGTGTCTTCTGCTAGATTTTTATGTCTGTCACAGTCTTGTTGCCTACTGACTCTTGTCAGTAAAGCGCATTGAGCTTGCCTCTGTATGGGAAAATTCACTATATAAATCATATTATTGTGCTTGTTATTATCATTACTCTGATGAGAAGTGACTTCTTAGTCTTTTTGCCATGATTCTTTTGAAGTAAAGAAATATATTTTTCACATGATGGCAATTGTAATAGAATAACATGCCATAATAGAATCTAATCAGTAAAATATTTGTTCTTCAGAGTGATCTCATTTTTGTCCTTGGAAACCAAGATCTGAGAACTGCTGACCATGCTGCTGACCTATATCTCAGTGGTTTTGCTCCTCTTGTGGTTGTGTCTGGAAAGCATGGCCATGGAACTGCAGGTAGTGGAATTAAAAAGAGTACAGAAGCCTCAATTCTCTTTTTTATGATTCTTCAATAAATTTCATTCTTTGACTAGTACCAGTTATTAAGGGGAGTACAGGGATAGATGCGGTAGCTGACAAAGTCCACAACTCACACCTGTTTTCGGCGATAGTGAGCAGGTACTTAGCAAAATGACCAGTCCAGTCCTTTATGTTCACAAGCCAGTTCTTCCTCTGGTCACTATTGCATCAACCACTCTCCAAGGTACCTTGATGGACATTCTTAGACAGTGTCATGCCAGGTCACATGGCTAAACCAGACTTGCTTACACTGCTTAATTGTTGTAAGTAGGGATTCCTGGTGTCCTGTGAGTGTGGCAATCATGTTTTTTACAGAGCCATTGGCTTTATGTTCCCTGCATGTTTATGGAGCAGGCCTCACAACTGTAAAGCAAAATCGGTACTATGAAGTATTTGTACAAACTGATGTTCTAGGTGTGCTAAACTCTTTCCAACCTAGCCTTTGCCATGATCCTGGTGTTAATATCTGTCAAGGAGCTAGCATCTTTAGAGAGATAGCTCCCAAGTACTTTAAGCTGCTTACCTCTTCAAACCATATTCCATTCATGATGATATTTGTGTTGCCAGTGACCATAGCTTTACTTGTGTCAATGATGGTCTTCATTCCATGTGTGTTTGAACTGTTTGTAAATCTGCTGGTAAGGCTTGCGGTTTCCTGTTAGTGCCTCAGTGATTGCAATCAAACTGATGTCATCTGCAAAGTAGCCTTTGGAAAATGGAAGTGTGATGATTGTGGAGGGTTTCAGACATGATGTTCTCTAAAAAGATTTGAATAGCATAGGTTGAGAGTAACATGATATTGCAAAAGGAAGGGTGTGAAAAAGGACTATCATGATGGGAAAGGTTATTAAGAGTAATATTTACTTATTGTAGTGTATATTACTCTTTTGTGTCAGAATCACATAGGACTTTATTGAATCTTAAGCACTCAAATTTTTTTAATGGATTGAAATATACAGAAACGTTTCTTCTATCAAGGCAAGTGGGAGTTGCCCGAGGCTGTTGTTTTTTCAAATCGTCTTCTGGAGAAGAATGTTCCAGCTTCAGCCATCATAATAGAACCAGAAGCTACCAACACAGGAGAAAACATCATCTTCACTCAGAAACTTTTACGCAATCTTCCCAGTCCGCTTGACCCTCATTCTATCATACTTGTTCAAACACCATTCATGGGACGCCGGACATATGCCACGTTCATGAAACAATGGGAACGGGCAGAACTTGTTGATGTAAGAGTGACTTCTCCTCCAATATCTCTGGCAGACTATGCTTGTGATCACTCTGCTTTCAGAAGCCAAGCAAAGTTAGTTGAAGAAATGCTGCGAAATATGCAACGGATGTTGGAATATCCTTTGCTTGGATTTCAGATTAAGCAGGAAATACCACGTAAAGTCATGGAGGCTTATCAGTCTCTGCAACTGCATTTTGACCATATATAGCTTCACTATATTGTTTAATAATACAAAACAGGTAAATTCTACTGGCTTGTGTGATGTAGTCTTACAGAAAAAAACAAAATTATAAAAATTAGTGGCTAGTTTGCCATCTTTGTGATGGATATGGTGGCTAGCTTACCGGCTTTGTGATATCTAATCTGCTGACTAGTTTGCCATCTTTGTGATATATTGTGACATATCTGGTGACTTGCTTAGTTTGTTGCCAAACTGTAATCTTGTAATCATGAAAGTGATGTCAAGTTGGAAATACTTGAGGGTAGAATCTGATCTCAGGAGTTCTTGATATTCTTTTTTTAAATGTTTTAATACATATTTCTTTAATGTGTTGTACGAATCATCTCTGTCATATTATGAATTCCACAATTGTTTGTAAATGTCTTACATTCTATACACACATGTACTCTTTTGGAACCAACATAGCTGCATGTGATGCTTCTGATATTCTTGATGACTACAGGCAAAAGCTGGTTGGTAAGCAATCAAATTCAAAATGGTTACATGGACAAAGATGCTGGCCTAGATGTGCTATGTTGTTATCCATCCTTTATCAGTCATTGGTTTAGAAAGTAACTAGTCAAGCTGTGACAGATAGCTATGCTTCTTGCTTTGCACCGATAATCACAAAATGCACATCCTGAAATAGCAATCTCAAGTCTTGTAGCAGATAGATACATCTTCTTTCTTATATTGATAATCAGATGGGTTAAATTGAAAAAAACCGCTTTAGTTGTAATACTTCTAGAAGATTATGATATAGATTGTACGCAACTGCATCAAGCTATAGAAGTTTTGGAAGAAACGTTCAATGTTCCTGACCAAAATACCTATGCATGTGTCAGAAATGCAGAATAAACATCTCATGCCCTGCATGTTTGTGTCTGCACATTTATAATCATATGTATGAGGTATGATGCACATGAATGTACTTGTACAAATAGTTTTTCTTGCAGATGTTGACCTTCCTAAACTTTGTGTTTAAGTTAAAGATTGAAAGTTCCAATGTTTATATGCTGGACTTTTTTTTTTTTTGCATTGGTTAAGCCAGAGGTACCCAATCTTCACTCGCCCGAGGGCCGCACTAGACATAATATCATATTTCGCAGGCCAGAACATGGCGGTTTTGCCGGAATCATGACATTAAAAATAAAATTATTTTGTGTCTGGTTAAAATTAGTGGACTGTAGGTTGGGCATCCTGGGTAAAGCCATGAGAAGATGGTTTAAAGAAAGAACCAGTTCAACATCTACTCTGTAATTAAAGATGTATTATGCAAGTTTCAGAAATAAAGAGACCAAAGGTAGGAAAGTGTAATGGTTGACATATTTAATATCTTTGTAGGAAGATAATATTATTAGAATATTACAGTGGCAGATTTTGGTCTGCCTTTGTGGTGGTCACTACTTAATGCGATGTTGTGTGCCCCAGTCAGCTTGTATGGGCAATACCTTGGTGCTCATAATGTCTGTCATTGTTATCTACAATCAGCTGAAGTCTGAATTCAGCACTCACTCTTTTTTGTTTCTTGCTGTCAGAATCTCTAATAAGAAATTATTATGATTATCAACTGCTTGTATGTGTGCACACTTGTGAAGGTGATAACTTTTCATCTTGTCATTGCTATCGTTATCAGTAGCAATACTGAGCAGAATATGTGAACATCAAAACCATGGAATTATTTTATGATAATCATTGACATAATCTTGCTGTTCACATATCAACATTTTTGTTCACAGATAGGAATGTGGATGTTTGACATCCCACAACTTTATTTTACCAGAGAAGAATTCACATTTGTGTAGTCCTAAGTAATGTCATAGCAATTTGGCCATATGAGGTGCAAACTGATTTGCATTTTTTTTTTTGGACCAAGGTAAAAAAACAGGTCTATTTGCATGATGCCACAATAGTAGTATATAAATACTAGACTTCATTCACATGTACAACTGTGACAGCACCGGCAGCAGAATGACCACTAACTACACATCATCAACTTTTTAATTGCATCTCGCACTGCATTCACAAACAGCCCTGCATCCCAAGCCACAAAAACAAAAAAGAAAAAATCAACACAAGAAAATCAGCTTTGCCTAACATTCATTCCATGTTCAGGACAGTTTTTTGAAAATATAAGACTTGGGGTGATAATAAAATCAAAATGTGTATCACACACATCCTAAATATTATTTCAAATTGTCTAACACAGCCACTACCTTTCAAAACTGGCAATTAACTGACACATACCATGTTCTCAGCAGTCTATTTAAGATGACTAGATACTCTGTTTAGTCCTACAAGTACATATAATAAGTCATCTGCTGTGAAATATTTAAATGTCAGAATTCCACTTTCCACATGTACATTGTACAGTGAAATAAACAGTGCCGTTACGCTGAGAGATATCACTTTTGCAAAGTCACTGCAGCAAACTATGGAACAGGGTGCAAAATGCTACATCTTGCACAAGTTAGCTAAGAGCTAAAATGGCCAAACACTGATTACTGCAAAATTGCTTGAGTTAATAATCATTTTGCACCACAGACCACAAAAATGGCACATAATAAATTCTGTTGTCACAAAATGGAAGTAAATATTCAACATCTTAAAAAAGCATAAAACAGATAGCGTCAAACACACGTTCATAAAACATTG
The DNA here is from genome assembly GCF_003073045.1 of Pomacea canaliculata. NCBI lineage: Eukaryota > Metazoa > Mollusca > Gastropoda > Architaenioglossa > Ampullariidae > Pomacea > Pomacea canaliculata. The sequence continues at coordinate 1,911,085 of NC_037601.1, forward strand.
TATAAATGCCAAAACAGTGATTCAGGGGGCTTATTTTGCGGATTTTTTTTTTTTTGTGGTGTTAGGGGGTAGGGGTAGGGAATGTGGGTTAGAGTTAAATGAGTGCTGACTTGGGTGATCCAAATGGATTCACAGACATGCAGGTGCTAATGCAAAATGTACTACTATCATGAACTTTTAAGAAAGTTGAAACTGCTTTCCCCTGGATATGCAGGAAACCATTCACTATTCAGGCGATACAAAACCCTGTAATTCAGAAACCAGCAAAACACTGCTACAAATGCTGCAGTAACTTTCTGTGTGAGGGTGTGAAATCTATACACAACAGATACCAACAGCATAAATTCCCAAAGAACAGTGAGCAGAGCTAGTACTATGAATGTAGCCTTGATGTATGGTGTTAGACCTTTGTACAGAGACTGGGCTTGCTTTATGTCATCATTTGTGACCTTGCGCTTGTTAGGTAAATCTTCATCCTCCAGCAACTCTCCCAGTTTTCTCCACTCCTTGAAAGTTTTCACCTCCTCAGAAATGGTAAGAAGGTTGTGAATAAGCAGAAAAACGTGTCCCGAAATGTCGAAGCCCAGCCAGCCGCTTCCGCTGTCAATGCAGGTGTTGCGATCCAAGTGTTGGCTGCTAGTGCACATTCCTACTGTCGTCTCAATGTGTCTGAACGCTGTGACACAGACATACCATTCCACGCTTGCAATCGCCATACGCATGATATGACGACGTACAGCTGCCCAGTTTCCACTGCAGTAAACAAGACTACTCAGACAAACGTAAGAAACCAGCAGCGTTAGCGTCCACCCCCATCCGAGCTTCACAAAATACTGATTCAAGAAATTTTGCTTGTCAGATAAATATGACTTCGGAACCACAAACAGATCGCAGATAACAGACCCTGCCATGACTCCGATCAAATATATCCCAATTTTCACTGATGTGTCAACGAAAAGCACTGACCGGCATACTTTTAAAACCACCATCAAAACAAAATGACCGAGATGCGTTGGCTCTGGAAGAGGTTTTTTGCCTGCTCGTGAGACATTCCGATCCTCATAGTCTTTGTGAGAGCCTTTAGTAAATGATTTACGTCTACTAGAGCCAGACTTGGAAGCCATCTTGCCGGTACTTTGTACGAGGAAGTCACTCTGAGAAGAAAGTAATCAGTTAGCGACAGTTCAGTCCCTTGAATTCAATGGGTCACAAACAGTGTGGACAAACAAACCCATCCGAAGCTGGTCCTAAAGACAGAACTTTTTCGGACCGCAAGAAGAGAATGATTTCGCCGTGCAGGGGAAGGTAGGAGTACACTCGGTGCACAACTATAGCGGTCAGTCGTCTCCAATTACTACCCCGCGGGTACTCCTACCTTCCCTCGCCCACAAGAAGTGTCGTAATGCACAGTAATCGGACACTTCTTCTGTTTACCTATTTTTGTCTTGACCTTCATCTTGTCGTGGTATACCCGACCTTGTGAAGAGTCACGAGACTGTGACACACAGGACGAAAATAGTTGTCACACCTTTATGACTACTCGTGTGTCCGTGCGTGCGCGCGAGTGTATAAATAAATGCGCCTGCATGAATGTGCCTTTGCCCATCTTCCTACGCCACTGTACCTTTACTCTCACAGCATCAATATCTGTCAGACATACATCAACCTAACATTGTAGTTTACAGTTTTTCTATTGTGTGTGTATAACAGCAACATATAGGACAAAGAATATTAAGTAACTGACAGAAGGTTGAGTAACACGTCACAGAATATTATGTAACAAACAAAAACATCTTACAGGACAAAGGATATTGATAAAATAATACCTCCAGGAGCAAAAAATTTACAAAATACACAATCAAAAATACCGCCTCAAATTAAAAAAAAATTATTGAGAATATTATTTCAAATAGCACCTCGCAGAACAACACGCATTAATTAAATCATGTAACTCGATCAAGTTAACTTCGTAGAATAATTTTTTGTTAATGAGGAAACCATGAAGAATCTGAGTAGGCTATTTATAAGGCCACGTGGCCTGCCTGTACCCACCCTCCACCTGGAGTCTTATTAGCAATTCCCGTGTGCAGGTGTGCAGCCTGTGCGTACACAAAGTGATCACCAGGTACACAAGTCCACTCGACTGCCTGCTACTGTCAGAGCCAAACAGTAAGTCTGCCTTCACTTTCTGAGTCAGTGGTCATCGTTCACAATATTTTGTAGTTACACAAACTTAGGGGAGACAGCTGTAGACAGCTGCTGTAGAGCTGTAACGGAATGTTTCGACCTGACTGCTCCATGGTTGTTGTGTTGGTGGTGGTGTTGGGACGCCATGTTCAGGTAGAGGTATAGAGCCGTTCACGGTGTGACTGACTTGCTTACAGGCGACAGGCGGAGGGATTTAGCAGTCCAAATGCTGGCTGGCTGGCTGGCTGGCTTTTCTACATTTCATTTAATAATCAAATTCGGACTATACTCTTAAAAACTGCAATGATAATTATAATGGCGGTTGATGTAATAAGATGACTCAATTTTACTCCGTGCTAAACATGTTCACTCTTGTAAAATGCCAAATCAAATCATTTCTCGATATCTTGAAAAAAATGAATATAAAATTGAACCGTTTAACGCAGCTATGAATGTACATTATGAACAATTTGAAGAGAAAGGGCTTCTTTATCAGCATCTGAAATTTATTTTAACTTTGTCGTCGTCATCATCATTATTGTTTTTTTTCTTCACAGACCTTTATGCTGTATGCTACTTTTTCTTTGCTTCTGTTAGGTCGCTGCAATCATTAATTATTTAAGTGGTGTGGTGGTGGTGGTGGTGGTGGTGGTGGTGGTGGTGGTGGTGGTGGTAGTGGTGGTGGCGGGGGAGGCGCAAGACTTCTACCTTAATATCCGACATTATCGCAAAGTGCAACAAACCGTGACAAAAGATTTCATTCACGCGTGCTTTCACAAATGTCGACAGCAGTGAGAACCTGTCCCTGATGGTGTTCAAGTCACGCGTGTGTTGTACGCCACACAGACTGAGGGCGGGACTCTCTCTGTCAGTGAGTGAGTGGTGTAGGTGTAGGAACTGGTGTAGGTGGACAGACAAAAGATGAAGCGAGCGAGCACGGGGATTGTAAAACACGTTTTTCAGGAATGCGGACAGGTGCACGTGACATAACTCGCTGCTGCTGCTGCTGCTGCTGTGGCCTCTCCTCCTCCGTGATGCGATGCCTCAGGTGCGAGCAACACCTGTACCTGACAGCCTACCTGTGTGCGGCTGACGTCAACGACCCGAGGCCTCGTTAAACAAAATCGTGCTCGGGGTGTTAACGCGACAGAGCACATAAAAAGCTCGAAATAAAATGTCGAGAGGTTTGTTTGTGTGCGAACGTGCGGTGTTTTCCTTTTGTTATATATTTAGTTTATTTGCGAATTGTCATGTGTTTTCTTAAGGTGTTGGGGGAAAGATTTAGAATTTCAAGTGGTGAATTTTGTTACAGTTATCTTGAACCAGTTTGTTATTAAATAGCTGGCGTAATACGTAGCCTTATAATTTTCTTCAGGATTGAATCGGACGACCCCCAAGAAAGTGTCTTGACCAACATGTCTGAGAAACTGGTGGCCGAGGAGAAAGCGTTTCCCCCAGACCCTCCCCCTCCTTACTTATCCACTGAACAGAGCTACCCTCCTCCACAGTATTTCCCTCCCACCCAGCAAGAACCTGGCTACCTGTCGTACCATGCTGGCCAGAGCTACCCGGGTCAGACTGTCTACCCGGCTCCCATGCAGTACACACAGCCTGGCACCTTCTCGTCGATTGTGGTAAATAGTTAATGTGTTTGCTTGCGTGTATTTGCATGAATTGAACTTTTCCCCGCAATAGGGAAGAAAGTTTGTTCTAGAGATGGGGTGGACTTCTAAACAAATGTGAATCACTCAGGTGTATGTGTGTCCCTAGCCTCAGATCTACTCACGATGTAGAAAGGCCTTTAACTTTGCTACATCTCATCCCAAAACTCAGAACTGATCCACTCATGATCCATGTTCTACAGGTGGCACCCCCTGTTCGGGAAAACACTCCTCCCCCGAGGACGAAGACTTCGTTTATTATCTCCATTCTTGCGCTGATATTCTGTGTGGGAGCGTGGCCGTGTGGTGTCACCGCCATCATATGCAACCGCAGGGTACGACACAGATTGTTACGATTACCACACTTGTTAATTAGTCTTAGTGTGATGCTGTGACAGGTGTAGCGCATGGCAGGGCTTTAATGTCTGGATTTGTTACTGTTTGGTATGTTACTGAGTCTGAACTATTGCATGACAGGTTTTGCTAGTTCGTATTTCATTGAGCAAAGCTTTAGTGCACTGATCTTCCTGTAACATTTGCTCCTGTTTAGTCTTTTCCTGAGCAAGTTTTTAGGTCCTGCATTATTGCATAACGTTTGTCTAGTATTCCACGAAGCACGATTTTATAGTTCCAGTCTGTGCAACACCTGTTTGTTATTGTGTATATGACACTGCTTTCATCACTCCAACCATGCTTTGATCACTGCTAGCCGTTCTGTTTGTAATGTAAAATATTTTACAATATATTTTTGTTGATGTTATGTGTTTTCTCGCCTTCCTTGCAGGCTAAGAGCCAAGTCGAACTCGGCCAACACACCCTTGCCAGATCCTCCCTGAGGACAGCCGCCATTTTCATCATCTGCACCGTCGTCTTTGGCATCATCGCCTGGGTCATCTTTGGCGTGCAGCTCTGGAACGTCTTGAGGATCATCAAGGACTCGACCACGACCGCGATCACGATAACGACCTCGACGACGATGACCGTTAAGGCATCTGCTGCATAAGGTGACTGCTGCCGTTAGCACCGGTGAAGCGAGATAATAGCGTCAACGATTGTGACAAATGCCATTCGGATATTATTATACAGAGATGTAAATGTACAAGTGGAATGTGTAGCTGACTGTGGCTGTCGAGTTCAGTGTCATGGTGCAAGAAGCATCGTAGCGACGGGCTGAAAATGTAGTGACTGGTAAGCGTAGTGAAAGTTCTACCTTGTTTCAATCCCCTCACACCTACATCCAAGACGCTCTGCTGATTAGGCGTCGAGCAAATGTAACTGTGATAATGAACAGATTTACTATTTCAGTTTTCAGTCTGTTTTTGCAATGATTACAATAATAAAAAGTAATAGTACAATCGAAAATGACCTTGAAGTATTTTGTTTACACTTGTGAAATGAAACTGTGACAGCATTACTGTGTGTGTGTGAATCGTCAGCAATCACAAACTGAAGACTTTCATTTTATTAATAGTTCGCACTTATCCATGTGTGCTAATAACACATCAACAGTTGGTTTGTGTAGCGCCTTATCTTCCCCTGTGGACAAGTTCAAGGCGCGTCACAGATGACGGATGGTGTGACGTAAAAACAAATGACAGTACTCAAGGCCAAAGGTCGGCGACTACAAACGACTATTTCTATGGCGTGCTCTGATCATGTCGCTCTTACTTTGCCATTACAATGTTTGCTTCTTGTAGAGTTCTCGTAAGAAACTGCTATTTTTCAATACTTTGGTGTCTGCGACTATGTGAAGCCAGTAGTCAAAGGATGGTTTATAAAGCGATCTATTTTTAGCTGCTGGAAAGATTGGCGGACGTCACGCGACTACTCATTTCAAGGGAAGCAAATAAATAGTGCGTACGTGTGAATAGTGTTCACAAATTATTTTAAGATATTTTTCAAACTTTCTTTTTCATCTGCAGGCGACTCCTTCTCTCGGTGTTCTTATTTTTTAACAAAAAATAAATAAACAAATTTTTTTTTGCGCGCGAGCAGAACCACTTCCCCTTTAGAAACATTCTGGACTCATTTTCATAAATCGCGTATGCTCAGTCTATTACTCTACCTTATGTGGGTAGATCTGCGTTTCAACATTGTACTACAATTTCAAGCTTGGTGATTATCTATTGTCCCGACGATTTAATGGACGTGTTTGATTATTGCTCTGTTCTGCTCCAGTCCATTCAGTGTCGATCTGTCTCATTGACATCTTGATCTTTCCCATGAACTTTACAGAGCCACAGGAATTTTGTCTGTCTTGTATTTGTAATGTGCGGAGAGCATTTCTTTGGATGGGATACGTCGCTATAAACGTTTCCCCCATCATCATGATTATTATCATTGCGAAATAAACGTACAAATCATACTTGGTGTGCCTACCCTTCCCCTTCTTGTGGCGTGTGACGTCATAGTTACTGTCGTCAGACGTGACGTAGTTACAGCGCGCGTCTTAGTTACACTGTCATGTGACATATTTACAGCATATGTATATGTGTGTGTGTGTGCGCGTCTTAGTTACACTGTCGTCACACGTGACGTAGTTCTGGTGTGTGTTCACGTCACACATTACATATTCCAGTGACCTGCTCTGGGCGCCTAACAACGTTGTCACGTGATGTACACAGATGCCATCTCCAGGTAACAGTGCCGCCTCCCCACTTCGCCTATAACATTCAGCTCGCTCTGTCTCTCAGTCAACCAAGTAATCGAGTCTTTCACTAGGAACTTTTTTTTCCAATATGAAAAAGTTCAAAGCTGACTCGCGATATAATAGAATAAAATAGTTAAGAAAGTTCGAGTGTTTTCTCTGTCACTATGGTTGTTTCGTGCCCCAGACAACAAACTACAGCCATCAGTACCATCAGGACATCTTTAGACAGATCCTGTGACCCTGGAAATTGTGTATGACAAGCGTGGTGCAAGTGATCGGCTGTATATAAACATCAGACGGTCTGCTGTGGAAGCTGGCCAACTGCCCGAAGAAGCCAACAAGCCTCGCGCAGATCTGCCATCAGCCCGTGGCATCAATGAACCCCAAGCGACGACCGCTGACGATGACGCATGTGATGTCGGCCATAGCATCACGAACTTATATCCCTGGACAGCTGGCAGACGATTTCTTTTTCACTATTTAGCGAATGACTTCAATGGCTATGTCAGCAAAATCTGCAAGCGTAACAACAATAAAGAAACGCACAAAAGGCGGTTGATGCTGCTGCTGGTAGAGTGTAACGTCAAATATCAAACCTTTCGGTGTAAGTTTTTTTTTTTTTTTTTTTGGACAGATCAAGACAAGTGGCGAGCGGCTCTCATTCATGCTACAGGCCGCTCGATTAGACACAAGTTTCAATCCATTGACAGCCAAGATTTGTTCAAGGCACTTGGAAGAAGAAGGTATTAACAAAAGGTACTGATCTTATTTACCTCTTACTTCTTCTTTGTCCTGCTCATGATTTAGTTTGCAACTATAAGGCGACAATGTTCACATAGGCAAAGATATGCCCATAAAAAAATAACAAATTAAGTTATTAATAATCGCCTCATTCATCAAATTACTTGAGAAGTGTATTGATTAAATATTCTTATTGTTTTTAAAAACTCGCTGTATATGAATAGGCCTAGATCAACATCAGTGCTTTCACTTCACACACCCCTCCGCAACAGAGATTATTTCAGATGTTTCTTATGCTGTAAACCAGTACTAGAGTTTTTAAAGAAAGAATAGAAAATATCTAAATTATTGTATTGATGTTCCATTTTTTCTTTGACTTGTTTTTGTTTTAGTATATCAGCTCATACAAATTTATATTTTATGTTTCACTATTACCAGTGACATGCCTTCAGCTCACACACCCCTCTGGCAACACATAGCAGATTTAAGATGTTTCTTAGGCTGATTTGTTTTTTGTGGAATTTTTTAAGTATTTATCAGCTCATATATTTTTATATTAAAAAAAAACAAATCCTTTAAAAAGATGAGAATCCCCAGACATTAAAAGACTATATACAGATGGGTTAAACTATGAATACCTCTGTGAAGAACTACTGTTTGTAAAGTAAATCTAAATTTTTCTCTGCCACCTGAAGAATGGTACATTATCTGAAATACTGTCTTTGTGAAAAATTTTCCTAAGTGTTCAATTATGGCAAACAAAGAGAAAACCCAATGATCAAGAAAAGTGTAATAGTATAAATCTAGATTTATTTTATATTAATTACAAGTAATTTAAAATATGTGATTGTGTTTATGATTAGGTAAACAGCAGCATATGTTCAAAACTGTCATATATTTCTCTGCAAAAGGTGCCCGATCCCCCTGTCATACCAGTTCGTATCGCCTAAAGACCTACACCAACTTCATGGACATGAAGAAGGATTTGACTCGTCTGCCTCCTGAAATGGTTAAGCGGCGGACACACGAGAAGCCAAAAGCACGAAACTTTTCGAAGCAAACCTGCTTTTCCTGCTTGCCGTGTGACCACCACTGCAAGCTATCCCAAAGCGGCTTCGTAAGCCTGCTTGGCTTCAGCTTGCGGCCTGCTTCGCGCTTTAGAACCTGTTCTACTTTTCCACGCGGTTTCACCATGGCTGTGAAAGCAACAGGGCCTCTGGCGACCTCAGCGGGACCAGACCGTTCATTTTGTTCAAGATTAGATGTAACTCCCATAGCGAGCTATGGGACTCGAGACGGCTAAATATAGGCACAAACAATTTTAAGACCGAAACAGCGTTCGTGTGTGTGACCAGCATGCCCCCCAAATGCGGCTTATCAAGCAGCCCGCAAGCGGGGTCTCGGAAAAGGCGCTGCTTCGAAAGCCAGCTTTGCGAAAAGCCGCGTTTTTGCTTCTCGTGTGTCCGGAGGTACCTTTTTAGGTGAAATATTTTTGAAAGAATTGAGTGAAAAGACTCTCTGCAGACTGCTGGTCGCTGAATATATATATATATATTGCACCATCAGCTGAAATTTGAATCACTGATAGAAGCTTTCCGAGCACATTACATGTCTATGAGAATGGTACGCTCTGTTCTATTCCGGTGTAAGGGCAACTACCTGTTCACTGATTGGAGAGTATGCAGAAGAAACATGCAAGATTGTTATTGTGAAGAGACTCTAGTATGAAAAAAAATCAGATGGAATGAATGCTTTGGGAAGGCATTAACAGCTTGGGCAGATGATAATCCACTCGGATACATCAGTTCAGACACAGGAGATTAACATTTGGCTCAGAGGACTTGGCCATTGACAATTCAAACATGCGCCAATCAACAAATGAAAATGTACAGCAATAATTAAATAAATCTCTAAAAAAAAAACCACAAAAAACAAAAACAAAAAATTGAGAACATTTGGCAGATGTCAAAATACGTATTTTTATACCATATTTACAGTCACGTGTCTTACAGCTCTGTTAACAATTTTAAAAATTCAGCCGTTTTCTTTTTTTATTCACCCAACCCAAACCCACGTTCATATGTTTTTGCAAATAAGATTGGGGCTGTCTGGCCACTGTTGTGAACACGCTCAGTGTGACGCAGCCACATTCCCCGAGAACATATGTTTGAACTTTTATATAGAGCATTTTGTTCTATAATGACGTTACTTGAAAAGGGCGGGGCGGTTAAGAGCACCGCGGAGGAATTGAAAAAACCAAAGAGGGGGTTGTAGGTTTAAATGTTGAGGACAAGAACATTCTCCTGGGGTTCGAGGAGGGTTGAGGCCGTGGTGAGGGCATGAACGGGTGAAGGGGGCAGAAAGAACATGAAATGATGAAAGCAGCTTGAGTGCGAAAGTTTTCAGATGTGTGTATGGTGACGAAATGATGAGGAAGTAACAGAGGAGACAGCGTGAGTGCGAACAAGTGGAAATCAGTGAGTAGCGAACCCCTTACGCAATAAGGTTTAAGTTTTGGATAAAAGCTTCTAAACCATGTAAGCAATGTTTTTATATTTTAGAACAATTATTAAAACATTTGCGTAAGCATTTTTAAAAACGTTTCCATGCTATGCTGGGATCATAGGTATGATCCATCACAAGATGTATTTAAAAACCAATATAAAAACCTTTACGTTTGGCTGTCATCAGAGTATAGTGCTATAGTGACTAGTCCATCATTATGTAGGGGCAGTGTAGCTAGACCGTTGAGCAAGACTAGATGTTGAAACTATGGATCTTCTAGTGTTGCTGAATGGATTAGCAGATATTTTCTGATATTTTGAAATTTTATGTTTCACATCTAATATTTTATAATTTTGAAATGACTTTTCTCTTGATTTGTAGAAAATGCCCAAATTACTTTTCACGGATAAGAAAAAAAAGCGGGTAGTGAAGGAGAAGGAGGAGGAGGTATGAAATATGCACGTGTATGTCTTTTACCGTCGACACCCACCAAATCTCGTCGACATTTCACTGCATGCGCTTATACTAAATTGCTGATCTACACTCTATAATTAGCTTTTCGAGTCCCCAGCATGTATCATCCCAATGAAAAACCACTCGAGGCAATTTAGTATGTTATGAAGATTATTTATAATTTACCAAAACTGCGAAAAAGGGAATGCACAGAACAGTCAATTTGCAATATGTTGTTCCCCTCTTAACTTAGCTGGTTTTCTCTAGGTCGTAGCCATTTACCTACTACATTATGTTGGTCGTGTAGGTCTGTAGGACATAGTTGCTCTCTAGGTAAGCGCACTCGTCTTTTGGGTTGGAAAGCAAATAGTGCTGAAAGTTGACAATGTTTATTGTTTACATGTGAGAAAAACTGATTTATATGATTTGGATTTACTCCTCTCGCCGGACACATACACATGCAATGTGACCCACACACATATGCCTGCCTAGAACATTAATTGTCTTTTTATTATTATTACCAGACAGGTACAAGTAAGTCTACTCAGCCTACGATATCGCGCCGAAAAATCTGCCTTTCTTTAAGATCTTAAATGATTTAATGGAGCAGCTGTCTCCGAAGGGTCTGCAAGATTTACAACTTCATCTACACACCGAGACAAAAAAGGCTGTAGATGAGGAACGACCAGGGGCAAATCGTGAAGACGAAAATCTACAAGATGCCTCAACTCAAACATAAAAGTGTATAGAAGGTACAGAGGCTGATGGGTAATATATGTGTGTCTATAGAGCAGCGGTTCTCAGCCATGTCACCAGATACGAACAACCACCAAAGACAGTCATCCAGGGGTTTGTAGAAGGGAGGACGATACCTAATAACATTACTCAATATGATGTACATATGCCACAATCATGCAAATACCTGATAACACTGCCCAACATAATACGATGTGAGAATGCCAATTACATAAATATCCTATTTTTGTTTGCAATGTACCCCCTCACACATATGCATGCCTGGACAAAAACCAAGCATGAGGTAGGAGCAGCTGAGCCATAATTAGCTGATGCTGAGCCAGAGTCAGTGGCCGCTCCTGTACCCACGCAAGCCTGCTCCAGCGCCACCGAAGGCTGCAACTTTTCTTAACCCTGCTGAGCTCTTCAGCAGGATGACTGAAAATATCAGTCACATTAAAATGATATATCAGCAAGATCAAATCCACCGCCTGTGTTGTCAGGCGGTGCGTGAATCTCTTCAAGAGATTTAAGGTACCCAGAAAGAAGGCTGAAGAAACGTTCCTCAATCCAGAGGAGTTTTATCAGAGAATGACCAATATGACCAAGAATTTACTGCCTATCAAGATGCTACGTCTCCAGGACATTATCCGTCATACCTGCTGCCAGGCCGTTCTGGAATCACTAGAGAAAGCTTAATAACTAATAAAACTTTTTAATGGACAAAGCAATGTGAAGAAACCTCAATATGACTAAGTGACCGTGTTTGATCGACTATAGGTAGTGATGGAATTGACTGATGCTCAACAAGCCATCAGAAAATTTCATCTGCTTTTTTTCAATGTACCCCCTCACACCTATGCCTGCCTAGACACATTGATAAAGTCTTTTTTTTATTATTTCTTTTTTATTATTAGCAGAAAAAGCCCAAGCGCGAGGTCAAGCTGGAGCCATAGCCCGCACCTGAGCCCGACACTTTTTTAAATCCAAATTTTTAAACCGAATGTTGAATTTCACTTGGAACTCAGGCCCATTGAAAATGATCAGCCTTCAGGATAATATTCACTGCATCTGCAGCCAAGCAGTAAGAGAGTCACTTGAAGAGCTTTAAGGTACCCACCTTATTCTCCCTCTCTTTTTTATTATTTGCAGAGAAAGCCAAAGCAGCCAGAGGAGCCTCGAGGGCCAAAAAGAGAGTAGGCGAAAAACTCCGGACATAAATAATGCTGATTTTTTTGCAAGAATGGCAGCTATGACTAAAAACACACCCACAATTAGCCTGATAACATTACATGATAGAATTCACCACTTATGTTCAGAGGCTCTTGTGGAAGCTTCGCTGTAAGCAAAAACGCTTTCCTATGATTTTAAAAAATTTATTATTATTGTATTGTTTTAATTTCTTTAAAAAGAAAATTAAATAAGTTAATTGTTGGCCGTGTCGCTTGGCTTCTGGTCAGTGTAAAGGACAAGCCCACATAAACACACACAAAAGTGAAGCCAACATGCATCAGCAAAAGACAAGAGAGATGTGTACATTGAAGTTTTTTGGTGGCCAAATGATAGCACAGGTGGTGATTGGGTTGAGTCGACTATAGGTAGTGATGGAATTGACTGATGCTCAAATCAACAAGCCATCAGAAAATTTCATCTGCTTGTTTCCACCGTACCCCATCACACCTATGCCTGCCTAGACACATTGATAAAGTCTTTTATTATTATTTGTAGAAAAAGCCTGAGTCTGAGCCAGAGCCAGAGATAGCCAGGCCCGAGGAAACTTTTCTGAACCCAGAAGAGTTTTCAGAAGCTAAATGCTAGGATGCTAAATATGACAAAAAATTTGTCAGCTATTAAAATGCTGTTTTCAGGATCAAATACATCATATATTCTGCTAGGCAGTGTTCGAGTCTGCATTCTCAGTATGATGTGCTTTAAGCTAAATGACTACCTAATCAGCGATGTCTCTCCATATAATCATGCATAGAGATACATAAATGTAGTCACAGTGTTTGGTTTAATGCATAGGTGGTCTTTTGGCTACCTTAACAATTCTTAAATGTTACCGATGTAATATTTTATAATTCTGAAATGACTTTTTTCTTGATAGGAATGTCGCGTGTCGCTTGCTCCTCGGAAGGTTTGTCGCCACTGGTGGTGACGTAAGATATGGCTATTACGTAAGAAGAACGGGTAATCCAGAGAGAGACGTCCAGCAGCAGGAGGGCGCGGGCGTCCTGCTCAAGTGCGCCAACGAGGGCGGCCTGCAGCAGCAGGAGGGCGCGGGCGTCCTGCTCAAGTGCGCCAACGAGGGCGGCCCCCAGCAGCAGGAGGGCGTGGGCGTCCTGCTCAAGTGCGCCAACGAGGGTGGCCCCCAGCAGCAGGAGGGCGCGGGCGTCCTACTCAAGTGCGCCAACGAGGGTGGCCCCCAGCAGCAGGAGGGCGCGGGCGTCCTACTCAAGTGCGCCAACGAGGGCGTCCTGCAGCAGCAGGAGGGCGCGGGCGTCCTGCTCAAGTGCGCCAACAAGGGCGGCCTGCAGCTGCTGCCCGGCACGGACAAGAATTATCTGAGACGTCAAGCAGCGATTCGTCCATAAACTTCTTTAGCAGTTCGTCATCGATGTCCCAAACAAGTTCGACGACGTCCAGCAGCAGTTCTCCCGAGGGAGAGAACCAATAGAGATTTCCTGGGTCAGTCTTTCCCGCCATCTTATCATGAGTTTGTTATGATGTAGTTTGACATGTCGATCACTTTTCATCCCATATGTGGTTAACACTACTTTCCCCTGTCGCAGCTTCTGACACGACTCGTTGACTCTCCCACACTTGCCTGCAGCTCCTCCGCCTGCTTTTTGGAATTCTGACGAGGACGTCCTACAGCGACACGACGACGTCCTCCAGTGTTTCATTTTTAAATGGTGGGGTTCTCCCATGTTGGTTTGGTTTCTTTTTCTTTTCTATCTGGTTTTTTTTCCCATATCTTTTGAAGTCACGCTCCGTGACCGCCAATACATTTCAGTTTCTTGTTATAACTTCGTGTGCGAGTTTTATGTCCACTGAGAAGTGATTGGATTCGTTACTCACGTCTCTTCACTGAGATGTTATTAGTTATGAGGCTGTAATATTTCATAAATATTTAATATTAAATACTAAAAATACTAAATATTAATAAATTATTTGCAGGCAAATGCAGCAAGACGCCCAACGGCCCGTCACGATGCGGATCGCCGCACAGGAAATCCGGCCGCGGAAGCCCTGCAGAAAGGCGAACACAAGGACGGCAGGTAGTTTTTTTGTTTTGTCTCCATCATATATCATACGACAGCTTGTTACATCCAAACACACATAACTACACATATACACCCAAACCATGCGCATCTCCCTCAGATAATCTCCACCCAGTATTCAGCAGTCGGGTGGAAGAGGGTAAAAATGTTACTGTGGTTTCTGTTTTGACAAGGTGATAGGAGGTGGAGTGGGGAGGGGTAGTTAAAGCGTGTGGAGAAGGGAAGTGAGGACAAAGTAATGAGCGAGGAGGGTTATGTCTCATAACTGTGATGCAGCGGGGCTGTGGTGCGCTGACAATAATAATAAATGCAAAATGTGTAAAGCGCTTATACTCAGACTCCGAAGGAGCATGCTCTTAACGCCTAAGAACAAAAACAAGACGACCAGACTATAGACTTGCCACCCCGCAGTGCGTGAGGGTGTTGTGTCTTCCATCACCTTTAGTTTTCATTTTCTTTTCTACCTATCTCTGTGTTGAGTGCAGGTGTGCATGTGTGTTAGACATTTTATTAGCGCTTTTCTGTGTGTAATAATTTTTTTTTTTTCATCGTTCATTTTGTCTTTGTTATTCTGTGTGGTCTGCGGTTCGACAGGGATGTCGCGCGCCGTGGCTGGCCGAGTGGGTGGGTGTGTGTTGGTGTCGCTGCTTCAGCGGTTGCGAGCGTGCATCCAGCGACGACGACAACTGCCTTCCTTCAGTACAGATGCGCCTGAGGTGAGTGTAAGTAACTAAAACTACAACTCTTTAATTGCTGAGATCTTTTCAAACCACTATGTGATAGCACATAGCATCAAAGTAGTTGTGACTCATGTTCTTGAAGCCCTTTGTATAATCATCCACAAGCTGAATGTTAACAATCGAGGGCGGATCGTTTTATGATAGTCTGGTGAGATAAAACTACTTATAGTACATGTCCTTGTTTAAACTTTGCACATCAGCATGATCACTCATCCACTGCACCATCAGTTTGCGGAACACCATCCAGTTCACAATCAAAATGCTGCCAAGAAGACTAATCAAGGTGTGGCGATTCGGTACCTCACCGCTGATAGGGATGAGAGAATGTCCTCGAGAAACAATTTCTATCGCATCGACACCATTAAATCCTGTCATCGTCAGTAGAGATCAACGAACCTCAGGAAGGGCGAACAGTAGTCATGGGGTGTTGACAGCCTCAAGAAAATAGAAGGCAACCATGAGACCAAGAGCCTCTTAACACACAGGCGGTTCCTGTGGTCAGCTGCATGGGGAGGTGGTGCTGATGGAGCAAAACATTTCAGTTCTCTGTACTTTAGGCTATAGCCAAACAACAGCTGTATTTCCTACTGTTTGTACGGTTTTCTATTTTCTAAAACTTAAGGCGGCGCCACACGGGGTTTCGCAAAAACTGTTTTATTGAAACATCTGTTTCCCGAAACCAAGGTTCATGGAAACTGTTTTCCCGCTAGCGATGCCACACGGGCAGACTTGTTTCCCAGAACGTTACAAAGTGCGCGACAGTAGCGTCCCTTGATTTCTGCAATGGCGGACTCAGCAGACGACGAGATGCTGATGCTAACAGCAGCACTTCATGTTTTAAAAGAAAAAGAAGACAAAGCGAAGGTGGTGGGTAAGACCATAGCTCAAAAGAAGAGCCAAGCAGGGGCGCCTACAATTGTCTGATGCGGGAGCTGAGTGCTGAGGATTCAGACTCTTACAGCAACTTTGTGAGAAAGGAACCTCAGCACTTTCAAATGCCACTCGCACGTATAGAGCCGTACATCGCAAAGCAGACAACAAATATGCGCGAGTGCATCTCACCTAGCGAAAGGCTTGCTGTGACGCTGAGATTTCTAGCTGCAGGTGAGATTTTTTTTTTTAATCAATCAGTTTTTAAAAAGTGTATAAGGACTACAAGCACTACTACTTTTGGCTAAAATTAAGTCTTCTATTACAAAGAAACCAAGATGCTGTTATAATAATTTTTTAGCTGCATGCAGTATGTGCAAGTCACCTGCGGAGCCTTTTCAATGTTTCTCACATTTGTAATAACGACCTGTTGGGCAGAATGCTTTGTCCTTGATATTTGAATTTAAAGGGTCAGTGTCCTATCACATTCAGTATTTTTTGTAATTTCAATGGCATCTTTTCAAATATCAGATTGCTAATGGTTATATTGTACTGATAAGTACTACAATATATAATAATATTTTTTGGGAAGGAAGAAAAGGAATCGGATCACATGTCAAAACAATTTGTTTCAGGAGACAGTTAACAGTCCTTGGTTTTTCTTTATTGTCTGGGGAAAAGTACCATTGGTGAAATCATTCCAGACACACGTAGAGCAATTACTGTTGCTCTGAAAGATCAGTATTTGAAGGTAGGTGATGGCTTTGCTTGTTTAGAAGTTGAAACTTACTTCTTTATTAAATTTAAGTTAGTTTTCCCAGTAGTTCCATCCATGGAACTAATACTTAATTTTAAATAAAATATATGAATAACTTCATTAATCAATCAAAGTTTGGTATGTTTGTGTGCACATTCATTTCATCTTATGTGTGTTTGTAGGATGTCAGTTTCTCTGTCTTTTTTTTGGGGGGGTGGGGGGGGTCTGTTTTGTTTTCAACCATTCTCAATATACTACACTAGCACAGCAGTGATACATTCAATCAGACACAATGAGAAAATTGTGACTCACATACAATTTGCATACAATGCAAATGGTTTTATTTCAGTCAAGGTCATAGACGCATAAGCACCAAGAGAAAAAAAATTAATTCCTTTAAGTGTAGAGGTCCTAGTCATTCTTTGCTAGGTCGTCAATATCTAGTTTAATAAGCTTCCTTTGTGTAATATCTGGTAATTCTGAAATTTTTTTAGTAAGATTTTTTGCCCACATGAGATCATCCCCCTGATCTTTTTTCTTGCCTTTTGCCTGCATCTGAGTAGTCACTTCTTGACCCACAAGGGCTTGAAGTGAGTGAAAGTGCTGGGTCATCCTCTTTCACCCCTTCAGACTGAGTTTCAGTGAATTCCTTTTCTGTCTGGCACTGGTAGAAATAATCGTCTTCGCTTTGCTGTTGGTGATTCACCACTTGTGTTTCCTACAATGCAATAACAAATAATTTGTTATAATGGTTGTGTAAAAGGTACTTTCCTCTTCTTAAATGCATTAGTTTAATTCATACTGTTGAACTTCTGGTCTCTTATGTTTACAGGTTCCCAATACAACACAAGAATGGGAAGCCATTGCAAGAGCCTTTGAAGAAAAATGGAATTTTCCACACTATATTGGGGTTAAAGATGGAAAAAATATCTTTAAAAATATTGCTATGGAGGCCCCACTGAAAAGGGGTTCTATGTACTTTAATTATAAAGTCTTTCATTCAGTTGTTTTGCTAGCCGTGGTAGATGCATTTTATCGGTTTATTTGGTATGATGTAGGGGAAAATGGAAGAAACAATGATGCTGGAATATTAGCCTGCACTACACTTTCCAAGGCAGTTGAATGTAAGACCCTTCAAGTTCCTGCACCAAGGGAACTTGCTCATTCACATGTTAAGATGCCTTTTGTACTTGTGGGAGATGAGGCATTCCCATTGAAGGAACACCTTATGAAGCCATATCCCCAACGAGGACTAGGTGATCATGACAACATTTTCAATTATCGTTTAAGTAGAGTGAGGCGTGTCTCTGAAAATGCCTTTGGCATATTGGTCAACCGATTCAGACTACTGTTAAATACATTAAATCTATCTCCTGATGTGGCTGCTTGTGTAACAGAAAGCTGTGTAGCTCTACACAACTTTCTTAGGACATAGAGGGATGGTTATATGGACAAAATATAAAAAAAGAAATGGAGCACGGGTTAGGGATAGCTCTGAAGAAAGAAAATTTTAACAGTAGGATATTTTGAGCCACCTTAAACAACCTTTGTGAGAAGATGTAATAAATTTATTATATGTTACTATATATATATATAAATCAATCTGTTTACCAAGCTTGAAGATGTTGGTGCCACTAGAGACATTACTGGCAACAGGAATTTCAACTGCTGGAAAAAGGGCCATGAAGTGTTGTAGACATCACATATGCTCCAGCCCCACTTTGGTTTTATTTATTTATTTTACGCATTTCCCTTGAAAATGTGCTTTGGAGGCTGGCTACCTTTGCTTGGATATTGTCAACTGCAACATAGTAGTAGAATCTTATTAAATAAATAACCAGCTGCCCAAATTAACATTGTGTTTCTTATTTGTGATGACTGTTGTATACATGGCTCTGCATTTGATGTTTTAAATGTTATGCTTTGTGATGTACCTTTAATTTTTTTTAAAAACAATTTGATACATTTAGCAGTTTTCCACTACTGTCAAAATCTGTTCATGTTCAGCAGACTGTAATATTGGTGGCTGATTTGTATTTGTATTCGTTTTACTAACAGCAACCAAAACAATAATAATTGTCACATTGTGCGTTCTCAATCAACAGTTATACAGAACTAGCATGCAGAACAACTTGGATTTTAATGATACATTAAAGCGATCATCATTTAAAATTAAAATTGGAGCATATACCTGTGCAACCAAAACAAAAAATAATAGTCACATTGTGCGCTAGTCAGCTAGTGGGCCGTATCAGTTGATTCTTAATTCCTTCAGTTGATGCTCGTTTCACAATAAACAGTTATACAGAACTAATATGTACTTGATTCTAAAAAATTAAAAATAAAATATGGAATAACTTCATTAATCAATGGATTTTAATAATGCGATAAAGCGATCATCATTTAAAAATATTTAAAAAAAATTAAAAAAATTGGAGCATACCTGTGCAGTCGATCCCTGTCATTTTCGAGAACGAAACCTGTAAAGAAAGCCACAGACTTGTTTTCAATGGTCTGTTACGGTATTTTTCTTTCCTAGGGTCCCACAATTCCTGGTGGCTTTGAAAAAGCTCAATGAAATATAAGGTATTTTCGTCATTGAAATTTCCAAGCGAGCGTGTGGCTGTGGCGGCCATGTTGTAAAACCGCCCTCCAAAATAGAGCAAGTTCTATTTCAGAAAACACGAGGAAAACCTGGTTTCCTTCCGGTTTCGTCAAACGTGTTGCACGGTATGCCACACGGCAAAGCGGCTGCTTTACAAGAAAACGAGGCTGTTTCACAAGAAAGCGGTTTTTGCAAAACCCCGTGTGGCGCCGCCTTTAGTCTCACTTTATATTTTCCTTTAGTATCTATTAGTGTGTTTGTCTAGAACTTTATTTTCGAAATCTCTCTGAAGTTTATAATTGTTCTTAATTTTTCCAAATCTCACTTTAAAACACTTTCGCTACATGGCTGTACAGTTTGTCTATACGACTTCTCAGCATTGTTGAATCCCCTGGCTACTCTTAGACTTCCTGAATGTTTAGCTAACATTTTAAGAAAACTTTCTCTTTACTATGATTTGTGAATGCTGACAACCCATCGAGACAACAGATTAGAATCCATCACTACCGTCAACAACGCCCTTTGTAACCAGCCACCACCTGCTGTCACTCGTCGATCGTTATTCTTATGTCCCTCGTCACCAAGTTCTGACAGATTCTGCTTCTGCCAAAACTTCTTTGTGTGTTGTCAACACTGCTGGATCATGTTTCCATCACATGTCATGTGAACACTCCCATCTGCACCGTGTAAAGTACTTTGAACACTCACAGCCATTGCCAACATTCTCTGACTCGTCGTCAGCATCAGGATCAGCATCGGCGTGATCAAAGGGAGCCAGATGATGTCATCACCCGTAACACCAGCTGGAAACTGACCAATTCAACATGGAGGTATGAGAACTGCCGAGCATCCCCCACACGACAACTCAACACTTGCCTCCATGCCAAACTTTTCAAAGCCCATACTGTATCGGGACAGACGCGGATGTAAAGACGAGGATTAGCAAGGCAAGAGGCGCATTCATACAGCTTAGAAGGGTCTGGAACTCCGGGAGCATCGGCTACAAGACAAGATCCGTCTCTTCAACTCCAACGCAAGTCAGTCCTACTATACGGAACAGAGACGTGGAGACGACCAAGGCACAATGAAGAAGATCCAAACGTTTGTGAACCAGTGCCTGCGTAGAATCCTCAGAATTCACTGGCCAGAGAAAATACGCAACACCGACCTGTGGCAGAGAAAAAACAGCAGCCTATGGAGGAAGAAATCCTGCGGAGACGATGGGGTTGGCTAGGGCACACCCTACGGAAGCCAGCATCCAACGTCACGAGACAGTCGCTGACATGGAACCCTCAGGGAAAGAGAAAGCGAGGAAGGCCGAGAAACACCTGGAGACGGGACTCGCCGCCGACACCAAGCTCACCGGACTCGGATGGGGGCAGTTGGTGACAGTAGCCCAGGACAGGAGGCGTTGGAGGACTGTAGTCGATGGCCTATGCACCAGGAGGGGCGAAAGGCCTAACTAACTATGCTTCCAAGCCGTCCCTGAATCCTTACAATAAGCTTAGTCTTTTTTTATTATTTGCAGAACAACAAACAGGAGACAGAGGTGACAGAGGAAACTCCCAAATCCTTTGCATGGAGTTCTTCGATCGAATGGCATGCATGACGAGAAATGTACCACACATCTCGTTAATACGCCTTCATGATAAAATTCACAACCTCTGCAGCACTGCACTGGTAAAAAAACATGCTACAGCAGCAGCAAACTACTTTAAGCAAAAATGCTTTCCTACGATTTAAAAAATTTATTATTATTATTGTATCTTTCCTAGATTTCTTTTTTTTTTCAGGCAGTCGCTCTGGGGCATTAGCTAACAAGGCCACACCCAGAACACAAAAGAAAGATGCAGCACATATTTTGCTGAAGCACACACCAATGCTTTGTGTGGAAAATATAACCATCTGTTAATGTGTAATTACATTAATTATTTTGTTCGGTTTTAGAAAAGTCAACAGAAAAGTTGTGTTGTGTACCCAAATGTTGACTAGGCTTCAGAGAAGTATACAGTAATAAAAACATGGTGTTTGCAAATATTGAGCTGCAGAGTTTTAGGTGTACTTAGTTATTTAGAAGTTCAGTGCCGACTAGCTGCATGGGTTTTGCCATATTTGGTCTTTTGTTATCTAATATTTAGTGATGCTGTCTTATACATTGGTTCCAATTTTTGTGAGCATCTACTTAAGTAGCTGCTTTAGTAGGAAATACCCTCATCTTTCTTAGCCTTCAGTTGCAGTGATGGGATAATAATCAACATATAATTCTTTCATTCCTCATGTTAGGATTATTTTATGAATTACCTCTGTAGTCATATGGATTAAAAATGTTTGATTTTTGTGGCTAGGCGGTCCTTATTTTCTGTCAAAGATTTATGGGAAAGGCACCAGCTGTCTGGCCTTTTAGGGGGCTGACAATGATGTGCTCTCTACACACTGAATGGCTAAGAACCTGACTAAATAGCACTTTTCATTCTGTTTGTTAAGAATGTTATACATAATCGTCTTCACACATTCTGTTTGTTATATTTGGTTTGAATAAGACAATCCAACCCCCACCCAACCCTTGTTATCTGTGCAAATGATGTACAGCTCTCCCAGATAGCACTGAAACATTTTATAAACGAGCTCAAAAAGTTAACACACGATGTCTTAATGCTTGCAAAAAAAATTTCATAAAACGTAAATAATGCCCATTAAAGTAAAGTGTTAACGAAGGCACCATCAACCCACCACAAAAGCTAATAATCAACAAATTAGCTTTGGGACAGTGGCAGACAAGAAATACAACAGGAAATGGTAACAGGTACTGTAAGCTGCAGGTGATGCCAAAGCAGGCTCTTGCAAGAGCAAGTGTGCAGAAGGCCTAAACTAGACAAATATTTGATCAAGTGAAAAGCATTTACATGACAAAAGAGATCCTTGCTTTCAATTGGGTAAAATATCTGTCTGCCACAGAAAAGCTCTCATGAAGCCTTTTCATAACAAACAGAAAAACAATCAAACCATCTGATAGGCCGACAAGAATACAAATATAAAAAGCTATGTAAAAAAAATGATACACACCTCCCCTGTCAACAGGTGGGTGATCTCAAAAGCAGGCTTTACAATGCGAATGGCCGTGAGTTTCTTGCCATTGTTACGTCCATGCATCATCACATCAGACTGCATGCTAAGCGCTCTACAATGGGGCGTTGAGCCTTACGGAAAATGCTTGACTTGGTAACGTCCTGCAGAGTGTTGTAGGAACTTGGCATACTTCTTGACTGCAATATCATCCTGAAAAAGGCAGCATTATCTGAGTTATAGCTGTAATAGTTGTTTTACAATTTGAGCCTGTGACAAATCAGTGTAGCAAAGGAGCGAATGGGGGGTGGGTAGGGGGAAATATGTTTTAATGCTGTATCACGGCAATAGAAGCCAGTTCTGTAAACAGTTGCCACATGCAGAGAAAGCTGAACCCAGGACAGCCAACTCTCAGTATTGGTGATGCGCCACCGGGTATACTACAGGAATACTATCTGAGCTATAGATAATGTTTTGGCAATTGCTGCAAACAGCTGTTTTAAACTTACTAACAACAGTCCTGTAATTAAACTTACCCAGCTCGCAAAATTAATTGTCTTACTTACTAAGTATGCCATTCTGTTTACAACAAATAATTTGAAAGCTAAATAAAAGATTTATTACTACAAATCTTTCTTCAGTCATCGTTCTTTTGATCACAATTTTAACAGGACAATGTAGGTACAATAAGCTAAGCTGCCTGATGAACAAAGTCTACAAGATGATAACACGAATGATGCTAATGATTTTTAAAAATTACTTTTTAACGGCTATTGACTTACCATCAGGCTGATGTCTGATACTTGAACAGCGCCGGCAGACCATTTTCTGAACAATTTTATTTCTGCCATGGCTTCCGCCACAGCAGATGCTGCCTCATAGCAATTTTCGGTCGCCATACTGAAAAATAAAATACACCGTCATTGTTTTTCACTAATTTACTTATTTTCTGTCATAGATTTATGGGAAAAGCCCCAGGGCTGATGTGCACAAGCGAACTTAATTTCTTACTTAAGTTGGCCGACTTAACCGCAAACTTTACTCAGCTGAGTTCACTGCTGGCGAGAATTCTCATCGGTGTGCACAAGCGGACTCAGCTGCTTGCTTAGTTAAGAAATGGGTCAAGACAGTGACCTCTCGTCCTTTTCGGAATTGCCTGGGAATTCTCTCGCATCACTGGCTATTTATAGACAAACAGCCAATCAACAATCGCTTTGTTCGTGTGTTACGCTTTTATGTTTGGTCTTGTTCAGTCTTTTCAACCACGATACTATCTTTTGAGATTGAGGTATTTGCCTGAAAAATGGAAACAATTATCAAAAAAAAAAAAAAAAAAAAAAAAAAAAGACCTACGTAAAAGACTGTATAAAATTAAACTACGATAGCAAGCTTGCTAAAATAAGAATGTTGTACAAATATGATTAAAGAGACAGTTAATTAACTCCATTAGGGAGAGTGGCAATACTTATAAGTCCTTAATTTTATCAAAACTAGTACACCTTTGGTTACTACTACCTAACCCTCCAGACTTTGTTATAAATGACATACAGAAATCATCTTTAGGTTTGTATGGAATGGAAAAAATGATATAATTAATAGAAAAAATATCCAGGCTGGAGGCATGGGCATACCTGATGTTAAAACTTATATGAATGCGTTAAAATTATCATGGCTGCAGAAAATAAAGAAAAGTAACCACAACTGGAAAAAAAATCTTCTGTCTACACATAAAATAATAGGTTATTTTGACAAACTGGGCCCTGCAGTTTGCCACTACATGTATATTAATGCAAAAAGCTTCTGGATGGATATACTAAAAGCATACAGGATTTTTGGAGAGAATATACCCTGTGATAAACATGAAATTTTGTCAGAACCTATCTTTCATAACGATAGAATAACAATTGGGAATAAGCCAATTCTATATAGAAGATGGGTGGAGAAAGATGTATACTCAAACACTTGACAAATGAAAGAGGAAGCTTTCTATCATATCAAGCTGTTAAAAATAAATATGATGTTAACATTGACTTTGCTCTTTTAATGGTTGCATAAAGGCCATAAAAACATACATAAACTTAAATAGAAGGAATAAAACAGATTTATCTCCTTCTACATATGACACAAACAAAACTCTAAGAATAATTCGAACAATACAGAAAGGAGCAGACCATATTATGATAATATTATCTAACGCATGTATACCAAACTGTTGCTTTCACTGGGATAAAAGGATAAATAGAAATGTTGATTGGCATGTTATATTTAAAGCAATGGATAATATAAAAGATATTAAATTAAAACAGCTTCAAATCAGAGTGTTACATAGAATCTGGGCGACAAGAGTAATATTTTCACATGGGACTAGAAGAGGATGATGTCTGCAGCTTTGCAGAGATGATAAAGAAAATATTCAGCATATTTTTTGGAAGTGTAAATTTGTTAATTTTTTTTTTGGAAAATTACAAAATTGTATATTAGAACAAATGTGCAAATGCTCCTAAGATAACTTTTAGTGAACATTTGATTTTATTTGGATGCAATAATAACTTTGAGACAGATGGTCACTTGATTTAATTTTATTGCTGGCAAAGCATACATATTCTTGTATATTTAAAAAAGTTATCCCCAGTTAGTAGACCTTTATCCAAATATTGAAAACACAGATATTGAATTGAAAAATTTAATGGCATGTTTGAATTAACCGAAGAAAAGTTTGCTAAACACTGGCTATCATGTGACATCTTGTTAACTAAACTAAATACTGATTATATACATTTAATCTGATCTTGATTATCAAAACTACATAAGTCTTGATATACATTTAATATTGTGCTGTCATCTATGACAATGGGCTCCAAGGTGCATTCTATGATGATTGCTTTATTTGTGTGGCTTCTCTGGGCAGATGTATGTATTCTTAAAATGTTTGTTAATTTATGTGTATATGTTTGTTTTTTATGTTGGTATATTGTAAAATATTGCTTGTTAGTTATGTATACATATATTGTTTATGTATCTGTAAATATTGTATCCCTTATGTCTCTCGTAGTCTGGATACCTATACCTACTTGAAATGTGTGTGAATAGACATGTTTTCCTTCCTGATTTGGTATTTGTATACGTGAAGATAATTATTGGGTGAGCTATGCCTCAGATGTAGCTAATGTCATAAATGTATAGATAAGTATAAGTTCAGTGTACAGTTGAAATGTGCTAACTGCCTGAAATATGTGTTATTTATTGATGTATGTTGAAAGCTAATCGGTATTTGTGTAGGCTACAACTAAAAGACAAACCACTATAACCTATATGATGTTACTAGCGTCAGCTGGTCTTTCATAGGGTAGGCATGATGAGATGGAGGAAAGATTTGTGTAGATTGTCAGAGATATGTTTGTTGATCTATTTATGTAAATTGATGTGTGCGGTAGTTTTTGTTATGTTTTGTTTATGTATTGACCGCAAAAAAAAAAAAAAAAAATCAGCTGTGGAAAGACATAGCAGTTGCCATCAGTGCTCGTGGAGAGCAAAAACGGGAATGAGCCCAGAATTTTAAAAAATGGTCAAATTTAAAAGCCAGGGTGGTCGATGTCCTCCTGTATTAAATCGCACAGGTACATGATATCGACTCGCCGAAAGCGGAATCGAGCTTAGAGTTCAACGTCGTCATACAGGTCAAATTGTTTGTGTTTTATGCTGTGCCAGCAACTAGGGCTATATCACGGATCATACAGGTCAAAAGGATTGTGTCTGTCACGAAACACACGTTCCCTCCTCAAATGTCTTCTTATCATCATCGTAAAGCACAGTCGTCTCGCTGCCATCTTCTGTCACTCTTCACACGAAGAAATCAGAAATGTGCTAACTTAAGTCGCCCGACTCAGTTAAGTAAGGGTTTATACCTGGGGGAGGGCAGTCTTAAAGTTGAGTAAGAAATTTTGTACTTAGCGGACTTGAGTTGTCTTGTGCACACCGAGTTACTGTACTTAAAGTTGAGTCAGCCAACTTAAGCTTAAGTTCATGTTTAAGTTCGCTTGTGCACACCAGCCCAGCTGTCTGGCCTTTTAGGGGGCTGACAATGATGTGCTCTCTACGCACTGAATGGCTAAGAACCTGACTAAATAGCATTTTTCATTCTGTTTGTTAAGAATGTTATACATAATCGTCTTCACACATTCTGTTTGTTATATTTGGTTTGAATAAGACAATCTAACCCCCACTCAACCTTTGTTATCTGTGCAAATGATGTACAGCTCTCCCAGATAGCGCTGAAACATTTTAATAAGGAGCTAAAAAAGTTAACACACGATGTTTTAATAATGCTTGCAAAAAAAAATTCGTAAAACGTAAATAATGCCCATTAAAATAATGTTTTAACGAAGGCACCATGGGCACCATCGACCCACCACAAAAGCTAATAATCAACAAATTAGCCTAAACTAGACAAATATTTGATCAAGTGAAAAGCATTTACATGACAAAAGAGATCCTTGCTGACAATTGGGCAAAATATCTGTCTGCTACAGAAAAGCTCTCATGAAGCCTTTTTATAACAAACAGAAAAACAATCAAACCACCTGACAAGAATACAAATATAAAAAGTTATACAAAAAATGATACACACCTCCCCTGTCAACAGGTGGATGATCTCAAAAGAAGGCTTTACAATGCGAATGGCCGTGAGTTTCTTGCCATTGTTACGTCCATGCATCATCACATCAGACTGCATGCTAAGCGCTCTACAATGGGGCGTTGAGCCTTACGGAAAATGCTTGACTTGGTAACGTCCTGCAGAGTGTTGTAGAAACTTGGCATACTTCTACTTGACTGCAATATCATCCTGAAAAAGGCAGCATTATCTGAGTTATTGCTGTAATAGTTGTTTTACAATGTGACAAATCAGTGTAGCAAATGACCTAAGTGGGGGGGGGGGGAATCATATGTTTTAATGCTGTATCACGGCAATAGAAGCCAGCTCTGTAAACAGTTGCCAAATCCAGAGAAAGCTGAACCCAGGACAGCCAACTCTCAGCATTGGTGATGTGCCACTGTAACAGGATGAAACTTCCTAGCAAGTCTAAACTTCTCAGTATAGTCTGCGCATGCGCATGAAGCGAAACTTCACTTCGTTATCGTTGCTTCAACTGGACAGCCATTATTTTTTTCTTTTCTTTGCCGATTTACGATAACATTTTTACTTGTACTATTTTACTTGTTAAATCTAACCACGTGTTTTCTTGTACGTCTCGTTAAGCAGTTATTATACACTTTGTCAAGCTTAATGAAAGCAGATACCGAGACGTACAAGAAAACATGTGGTTAGAGTTAAAAGTAAAAATGACGCTAATGATTTTTAAAAATTACTTTTTAACGGCTATTGACTTACCATCAGGCTGATGTCTGATACTTCAACAGCGTCGGCAGACCATTATCTGAACAATTTTATTTCTGCCATGGCTTCCGCCACAGCAGATGCTGCCTCATCCCAATTTTCGGTCGCCATACTGAAAAATAAAATACAAGGTCATTGTTTTTCACTAATTTACGTAAAGCGTTTCTTTCCCGCGTTAGTCAGGAACCTTCACCACCGACATCCCATTTACAGAAGTTTAATTTTCCAAAATCGCAAAGTTATTTACAGCAAAAATCGAAAGCATAACAAAAGATGAAGAAAAAACTACAAGGGTAACACACCCAAAGGTAGGATCATTCTAAAAGAAGCTACAAAATATCGAAATATTTGATAATATAGTAAGCATCGTTTTTCTTACTTTGAATAACCCGCGTGGTTCACAAGCAAACGGGGTTCCACCTTCCGTTGCAAGGTCAAGGATTGTAACTCTTCTCAAAGTTGGGAAAGGACGGGAGAGAATTAGCAGACGAAATATTATTGCAGCAACTTGCAAGCATTTGGTGTAGTTGATTTCTTTAGGCACTTGTAAATAAACAAACAAGAAAATATGTAGATTGTGAACGTGTTGGTATAGTTAACAGAAACATATGTGGTTATAGTAGAAAATACTTTGTTGCTCCACTGTGCGATGACTGAAGTTTGCACAAGCTTTTTATTATTTAAAACAATTGCCAGCATAGGTGCTTAATATATAAAATCACACAGTTACAAGTCAACACAGATGGAACTGTTGAAAAAGAGTGCTAAAACTACGCATGGACACGCAAAATGCCCAAGGATAACGAGGCAAGGGAGAATAATCCGTGTCAATAACAATGGCTTCGTACACAATAGCATCCCCTTAATAACGCGTGTGTGTCGCAAAACAAGGACGAAGATGTAAACATATCTGTCAACTTGACTGCAACAGATTCTTTTCCTGCTACCAAATTGAAATCTAAACACAAAGTTTTGGGGAACAAGGTAAGACTTGCGTTGTTCAATCACTGTAATCGTTCAGTGTTGAGTTTTAATTTTCCCAACTTCACAGTAATTCATTCGTTCTTTCAAGACTGATGTTGTCTATTTAGTATCATTATTTATTTGTGGTAATTTAGTTTTTTATTTTCTTTCTATTGACAGCCTTGCCTGCACTTTGTCGCTCGATGGTGTATCACCGGTCTGAAGCGTAATGAAATGTTAAGCCAAAAGTCTGAAACAAAGACGAAATCAAAAAGCCTACTTGGCGGCTGCCTTCGTTCCTCCACATTAGTTCCTTTACTCGGCAAGGAACCAAATCCACTGATTCCCCTTTCCGTATTCACACCTGTACAGCTAGGACCAACGCCGTTTCCGCGGCTGCCTCCCGAATCTTTCTACTCAGTATTTTTTCATACCCCAGAGATTCGGTGAACCTTGCTCACTTCTGCACGTTATTTTTCTGTCGTCTGCCTCCTTCCTTTTTCTTTTCTCCTCCAAACGTCAAATCAAATCCAAAATTGCGTCAGATTATGACGTTAGATTTTGACGCAGCAACCCCCTCCTCCCCTCGCTCACGCACGGGTAAGGGCGATAATGCCTGCCTAACAACAGACAGGGGCAACAACCCCCTGTTCCCAACATTCATGCAAGCATGAACGTGCCTTAAATGTGTGGATAGTGTTTGTGATTGTGCAGGGGGAAAATGGTTGTACATAGGGGAGTATGTAGTGTTGCATGCAATTGCTGGTGACAGAGAACTTATTGATACCCACCATCATTACAACATGTTCCTCATTTATCTTACCTTATCTATCCATTAATTTATTGCTGAGAAACTACTAAAATTTCAAGTCAGAAGTGATTGGCAGGTGAGTTTGAAAGTGCTTGGAAGTAAAGCATGTTTTATTTCATTTTATCATTGATAAAGCATTATGCACCATGAGTCGCAGGGTATTGTCATCTTCCTTCTCAAAAGTTTAAAAATCTGTTTCAAGAGCTTTGACATATGTTCTAAAGAATGCTTTTATTCTGAAGACCTCAGAAATTTGCTAAAAGGAAAGCAATTTATTAAACTGCTTGTCAAACCTTTTTAGAAAGATCACAATGGAAATGCAGAAAATGATGTAAATTTAGAGCATGGCAAGTAGACAATGAGTATTTTGGCATTATTGTGCATACAGTATCCTATAAATATAACATCTTCTGTTGCAGTAGCATTGGGTGAACAATATTAATTTATCAAGGTAACAGACACTGCTAATGGCATTTGTCTTAACGAATAAACCAAATGCAAAAACACATTGCATTCTAAAGGTGCCATTTATAGGACTAATTAATGCCTTAAACTCAACATTGCTAAAGAATTTTATTGTTGTCGAGAAATTTAATAAATACATCATGACTCTCTTTCAGCAACAGTATTGCAAAGAATAGGGTAGTGACATGAGCTCAATATGCAGTTAGTCATCTGCACTTTATGCTCAGCCATTGAGCAAGTGGTTAGGACAAATGAAGCTAAAAAAAATGTCATCTGCTGAAAACTGTAGAGTGTAAAGAACTTTCTGGTGCTGTTGTTGAATGTAAATAAATGTAATAATAATAAATGCAAAATTTGTAAAGCACATACACTCCTAATGAGTATGCTCTTAGAGCTCAAGAACAAGAACGAAACATAGACAGTATACAAGGGAAAGGGAAAAACAACATACGAAGTATGAAAGAATAAACAACAGTACTAACGAAGAATAAAATCAAATACAGAAAACACAAAGCGGAACCATCTAACAAGAACAAGAGCTGAGAGTAACATGATATTGCAAAAGGAAGGGTGTGACAAAGGACTAGCATTATGGGATAGGTTGTTAGGAGAAATGTTGACGGAAGAGGTGTGTTTTCTGTGCCTGCTCAAAGGATTCAATAGTGGGTAGGTGGCAGATATGGAAAGGGAGAGAGTTCCATTCTTTCACTGCACAATAACTAAAATCCTGTGGCTATATTGTGTTGTTCTGTGACAGGAAGAGTAAGGAGGACATTCATCAGACGATGAGCGGAAATTGTTGTAGCTGGGATGTGAGTGTCACACGCAAACTAAACTTTGTTCGGCCTCTACACGCGTATCACACATTCAGTTGGTTGACATGCACGATTCTTTCGCCAAAGAACAACACTAACTCTGCCTTTACACAGCCGCTGTTACATTTAATAACTTGATATTCAAACTCACATATACGGTACAACAGAGACTATGTGAACCCTGAAATTCCCCTTAATGTGCCAACTGTTCATCCAAAACAAACAAAAAATTCCACTACTGTTTGAAAAATGTCACACAGTCTTTTCACTTTCCACACACATAAATAACTTTTCAATCTCTCTAAAGTTCTTTTAAGTACCCAATCTCTTCCTTCTTGTCAACAAAAATAGTTCAACATTACTGTCTGAGAAGGTTAGCAGACGTCCACTGGCAAACAAACTATTTTTTCTTTGGGTCAACATCCTCACTTACTTCTCGTGTATTACTCTTTCAGTCGCTTTCATTCTGGCCACTTGATGTAGGATACTCTCTCAATAAACAATAAACGGCGTAGAGAAAATTGCAATTACTCTCACGAAGTTGACTGGTTTATCAATACTTACCCTGAACAAATGGGTTATATGTTTCTTCGTGCTGGTTGATTCTTCAATACGAGAAGTTAACCCTCTGTGTCTGTTTGCTTGTCACGTGTTCCGTGTCTGTGGGAGAATTGAACGTTGGGCAGGGTTAGCAAAATGTGTTACCGCTGTCCTGACTAGCAACTTCGTGGGCGGGAATGGAGAGACCAATACGACTATTGCTCTACACTTATACTAGTCTACCTTCGTATCAACGCCCGTTGTTCTCCTTCATACAAACGAGTGGCCTCAATTTTAATCAGTCACTCAGTTGTGCAATTATTTCACTTGATGCCGGCGAGGGAGACATAACCTGCCGCACACGCCGCCCTCCTCATCCTTCGCTTCGGAATGTACGCGGGCAGCCCCCATGGACGTCCACAAATTTCTGTTGTGGTCTGTCTGCTGCCTGCTTCACCGCTATCAGTGCGATTGCCAGCTTCCAGTTGTAAGTGAAACTCATATTCCGCTCTCGGTGCTTATTAAGTCTAGGGATAACACGGAACCCCCGGGGTAAACTGAGTCTGCCGCCAGATTGGTCTACGCCAAAAAAACAACATTTGTGCAAGCTGTCCATGTTACACAATTAGGTTAGGTGTAAACAACAGGTTCTTTAAGTGTTAAACAATAGGTTCTTGTTTAAGGTGTAAACATTGGATTGTTTAAAGTGTGCACATATGTTGGTTGTTAAGGTGTAAACAATTATAATGTTTGGTTGTTGATGTGTAACAGTAAAGTTTTAAACTGTAGAAAATGTCAAAATTGGGAAAAATCTTTGTAGAACGATAGGGTACTTATTTAGTGGTCGAATGAGCACCTGAGGAGATTTGTCTTTTTCTTATACTGAAAACTTGAGATCAGTTCATATTGTTAATTAACTTAATTATATATATAGTGTTTCACATTATATCACTCATATGCAAATACCTTGAATATAAAAGAACGTGTTAAGGCCTTCGAGGTTATGTGTCTTCTGGAAATGAAAGAGGGCATTAGCGCTTCCATCAGGGATGTGTCAACCACTGGAGAATTTGGTGTGATGTGTCAGTGAGTGAAGACAACTGTTTGAGTGTCAGGAAGGAAATATGAGTTTTTTGTGCTGAGTGTGGGTGTGACCTGTTATAGGTTGACCGACAACGTTATAGTTTGAGTGTGGGTTCGTACTTGACAGAATTGTTTATAGGTATTTGGTGTTCAGTGAGGTAGCAGTATTCTGCTTCTCATTATTGTAATGCATAACATTTTTTATTGCATGTTTCCCTTGTGTCTTGGTTTTATAACCGACTTAACTCTGTCATTCGATTCCTTAAAAAGACACCTGATGGATACTGCGACCAAACCACGGACGTCGGACACCTCCCATTGGGCTGCTTCGCGTGGACATTCCCTGAAGTACCAGTCTCTCTCTCAGTCCTGCCAGGTGACCATCACTGACATGCTCCAACAACAACTTGCCAGACTCATGCTCTGAATGTTGACGCTGGACTGCGAGGTCTGTCGATCGCTTGTATGATGGCAGGGTACCTTGGAACCCACTACGGTTGCTCTACCGCTTTGTAAAACATAGCCCACAGCAGTAGGAGCTTACATAGTACAGTTGAATAATATAGTATAATAGGCTGAATAAAAGAGCACGGACAGTAGACCAGCAACCACCTGCTCTATGCTGCTATCCGTCTTCAGTCGTGTGACTAGTGAGTCGATGCCTCATGCCTGGCGCCATTCTGTTGTCGCAGACGCCATTTGTGGATACGTACCAACATCAGCAAGGATGCTGAGGACGACTCAAAAGCACCGTGACGATTCACAGTCCCAAGCCACGGCTATTTTTCTAGAAGCATGACTGTTCTTGTTGTTGGCAAACCAGTTATTCTCTAGGTAAAACACACTAACGCCTTCAAAGCCAGACAACATGCCATGGACGAGAACACGTACATCACACACACATGTACAGCACACAACACACACACAACACACACACACACACAACACACACACCACACACACACACCACACGTACCACCCACACGCCCACACGTCCACAATTTATACCCACGTACGCGCGCATCATACTCACTAACCCCTCCCCTGAGCTTGTATCTCTCTCGTCCATTTCTAGACACAAACCACAGTGAAATCAGAGGGTCTCTCCTAGGGTTCTTTGCTGTCAGCTTCTATTAACACAACATGTTGTGTTACACAGAGCAACTGCACCGCGAGCAATCTACTGGTCAGTTATAACATCCTCCAAGCCCTCGTGTTTAATTGTATAACACCTTAATGTGTACACCATAACAGCACGTTGTCACACCAGTTATCACGACTTTTTCCTACCTAGCGTCTTGGTGACACCAGATTAGCAAGTACGAACTTTGAATGCCACAACTACGGTTCATCGCCAGTACGCTGACATGCGACGGCTACAACAACTGCGGGATCGGTCCGGATGAAGACTTTCTGTCACGCATTTCCTGGTCTTGAGATCCCGCCATTGCTGGAGGTTGGCATTACCAGTGTCATCATTCATCGTCGTCGTCATTATGGCCGTCAGGAACGATCCGGTCGCGCCGCAGCAGAGGAGACAAATGTAAGCACATGCTGGCGGACCTTTGGACCCATAGCACACAGTCACATGACGCAGGCCCCCCTAACAAACAACAACAACAACAACAACAACAAAACAACAACAAAAACCCTCCATATCCATTCTCCCACTTCCACTCCACCACCTACCTCACCAGCTGATAACCACCTCTGCCTTGAGCTTCACTCCTCCTCCTTTTTCAAACCCCTGCTAGTCTTCCTCTTCTGAGTCATGTACTCTCAGTTTTCTTACTCATCCTTTTTTACGTTTTTATATTTGTCTTTTATTACTCATCCGTGCTGTTGTTCATCCTTCCGTTCTTCCTTTGTGTCCATGTTCGTGCTCTTGTCTTCAAGCTTTTGAGAGCTCGCCTCCTTGCTGTTCTAGGAACTGACACTAGCCTTGTGTCCACTGCTCTGACAGATGACTTGTAGTGTGACTGTTTTCGTCTGTTCGTCGTTTCGACAGGTTGCTCCCAGTCATGCAGCCTGGTTATCATGTTGCCGATCCTACGCGCCATCCCGGTAGCGGCTATCAGCCCCGCCACCACGCCCATGGAGTATCTACCAGGCACTACTCTCAGCGTCTCCACCCCGTCTCGAGTGGAGCCAGGGACACAAGCCTGAAGGTGCAATGCTGCATGAAGATCAACTGATGCTTGCTTACCTTGACAGTTCTTCTCCGGATCCTGGCGGTTTCTGTTTGACGTCACAGAAGTGTGTACACGATGACCTGGCTCTGTTGCTGACTGAGAAGATATTGGAACCACTGTCAAGTAGAAGGCTTGTTCTCTATCAACCGGCCTTGTACACCAAGCTGGTTCGTACTTTCCGATGGCGCACTCGTTTTTCACACCGGTAAATTGTTGTGACAGTAGTCGCCCCTAACTCTGCATTCTGTTGCTTGCCAGCTCAAAACAGAATCAAACAATAAGAACCACTTCTTAAATTAAATCGATTACACTGAAAACTGGCACAGTTGAGGTATATATTCTTGGATTAATTTCTGATTTATTAGAAAACAAAAAATATTTTTTAAAACTAAATGAATATATGTTTTACCTGCTTGTTGCTCTTTAACACCCAGATATTTTTTGTACTTTTTTTTTTTGAAAAAGTTTGAAGTTCACGTTTTAAGATTTGAGAAAAAAGTTGTATATAGCATCGTTTTCGTTCCTTGATTGCTTGGAGACCAAAGATCATAAGTACATGCTTGGCAGCTGGAAGCAATCATGTTAAATAACAAACAAATAAACAACATAGGTGGACCTCAATAGATCTTGCCATTTGAAATCCACCCTCTGTATGCACTACATTTACAGAGGAGAACATAGGCAGGTACATACAACTGCCATTGCTTTTACACTTCCTATTGTGGGTACTTCAGTGCAGAATAAAAATACAAAAAACAGCATTCAGTGTTTCCGTTTTACATCCACTTATTTACACGTTTTGTAGAGAAGCAGAGAAAGGGAAGAGACAAGGGAGAGAGAGAGAGAGAGAGATGTCAGCATTAATTAATATTCAGAATAAAATAACCAGGATCATCAGGATCTCTTTCACTATTAAAAATTTGTGGCTATTAAAAATTAAGCCAAACGTTAGACACTTAACATTTAGTAAAACTTCGAACTATAAATCACTTCATACGTAAATATTGTCTGGTGTTAGCAAAGAAAATCCGATCACTTTAAATATTAAAGAATACACTCGGTGATTATGAGCATATCTCCCGTTAAGTGATTACCACATCTTCACTTGAGCAACCTCTTGTTATCTTTGTCCTGAAACTATTTTCTATCAACAATGATGATGCACTGACTCATGCTGTGTGATAGCATTTAACAGACGACACACAAAAAGTAATTAATTAAGTAGAACACAACGTGCGCTTTAGATAGACAAGATGGGTAAGCAAGGGTTGAACAGTCATCGTCCAATGTCTACCCTTGTTGCACCGAGGCTGCCTAGGGACATTTCATGTTATCTTCGTTCGGCAACCTCAGCAGCTGTCGATCAACATCAATGACTCTCCAAACCATCGTTGTTGTTGCCCCGTTTGGGGCATCTCCTCGCTGCTTGGTTGCGACTGTCAGCCACAGACCTGGTGAGTACTCTATTGTGTGGTTGGTTGGTTGGTTGGTGGTTGTTGTGTGTTTGTTTGTTGTTTGTTTGTTTGTTGTGTTAGTGTTGAAACTCAATCCCAACCTGTGAATGCCCTCGTGCATACAGCCTCAACATATTCCTGCTGAACTAACAACTGGATTCGCAGTCTAATGATCGAGAAAAAGAGAACTGAAGTAAGTGAGAAGTACAAGTAGACATTGTCCAGAATGCACCTTGTCATACAACAGCTGGACAAGGATGTCCTACCTGCGTTGTTACCTTGTCTATATTTGTTGATATATGATTGTTGATATGTATATATCGGTTCTTGCTGGCTTGAAGTAGTTTAGAAGTAACTGCGTGCAGGGAGTCGTTCGGTTGCAACTCACCTAACTTACCATCCCCCTCCTTTCATTTTTTATTGTGTCCTCCAAAAGTGGGTGTAACCTTATTATGAGGATGGAACATGTCTATGCCTGTGTGTTTGTGTCAGGTGTTTGTCTGTGAACATACATTTATTTGGTGTAGCAGCATGTGTTGGGCAAGTTGACAAAACACGAAACTGTGTGTGTCTTTGGTGTGTGTGTGTCCATGTGTTAACGAGGCCGTGCGTGCGTTGCGTGTGTCCATGCTACGAGTGCTAGCATCACTTGGCCTCCCTGGTAGTGTTTAAGTTGTATATTGGTGTCATACATGCTTCACACTATCTGGAGTGTTGTGTCGGCCTGTCACTGGTGTTACTACAAGGTACAGGTGTGATGAAGTACGACACGTGACCCTGGCTGCCTCGTCACTGAATATATTAACATCGTGTTTCGGTTTTTGTAAGACCCCAAAACACCTTTAAAGGAATCCAGAAGCTTCTCAAGGTTGTTTATAGCAGTAGTAATCTCATAAGTCACATACCTTGAAAATAACAATGCTTAATTTATGGCAACAGAGTATAGTAATCGTTATTTATTATGATGAGAAAAGTGTAATGGACATCACCTACCCCGACCCAGGGAAGCATATCGGGGTAGGAGTCAGAGAGAAGGAAGGTGGCGGGTGGCGGGTATCGTGTCACCTGGAACTTACATGGGATAAACCAGCATACTTCCCTCAACAGTCGACTGTTGGATGGCTGGCGCCAGACCACACCTGGTGACGCTCATGCCCTACGGTGGCCGACGTGATGCTACTCGGTACAGCCGAGAACTGCAGATTGATGTGTGTCTCGCACGAAACCTTCAACCATCTCCGCTGCAGCTGGCTGGTATGTGGACTCCGACTGCAGGTACCTGCGGATGTACATTCTGACGTCAAAAAACTCCTGGACTCAGGTAACTGCGCCCTCTGTCCTCACCCGCAGAAATAATGTGATCATTGTGTGAAGAAGCCAACAGAGCTTTGATGTGAGTCCAGATAATTGTGTTAACAATTACGTGTTTGTGTTGATGCTTCCAGACAGTTGTGAATGTGAAGTGTATCACCCTGCCTTGTCCTCACAGGTAAAATGGCGGGTTTGGCCAGCCACTCCAGTCGCTTGCCTCGCAGCACTGAACTCTCACAGTGGATATTTCCTCTTGAGCATGCTTTCGACGATCCCATTTCAACTGAACGAATAGAGTTAAAAGAGATTAATTGTTCAAACTCAAAGTTAAGCATGCATTAAACTAGTACAATACCAGACTGTTACTCGTTACTATATTTACTATACTTATTATTATATTACGAGCCTTTGTAACTTTGACCTTTGACCCTTGTCACCCTTATGTGCAGACAACATCTGTGCACGGGATGGTCGTTCCATCATGTACGAACTCGGACACGCTGTCATCGACGAATCTCTTT